>NC_060890.1:12058154-12120654 GCF_014805685.1 Silurus meridionalis | reverse complement strand
ACCAAAATCTGCCTTTTTGCACATTCCAGCAATCAAAACCATCCATGGGAAACATTCCGTTTGGTATCCTAATGATGTATGTAATTTAAAACACCATAATTACTTTAAAACATTTACAAGATTATTTTGTCTTAATGCTCTATGTTGAGTCTGGTTTCACAAATAATAATCATACATTTGCATAAAGCATCTATATATATATATATATATATATATATATATATATATATATATATAGAGAGAGAGAGAGAGAGAGAGAGAGAGAGAGAGAGAGAGAGAGAGAGACAGACAGGTATAAGCTATATATATATATTCAGCATTTACTGTTGGTAATGGTGGCTTTAACAAATGAAAAATACAAAATGAACTAATATTCAGAGCTAAGCAGAATACCTCACAGACTAGCAGACACCTAGGCACAGAAGTGTTTTTATTGCAGCGAGACAACCGCAGACCAATCATATTTCACAGTTTCATCAGATTTCCCTAAATAGGAAGAGTGTCTTAACTCCTCCACTGTAGACAATTGTTTAAATAATGTGAAATAGGTAATGGTGTTCTTGCAAAAAAAAAAAAAAAACAATAACTGGATAGATTATTTCTGTATTTTAATGGGGTTATGTATATAAAGGACATTACAAATTTCTGATTGATCAGATTCAACTCCCTGTCAGTGAGCATGGAATGTAAATTTTAAATGTGTGATTGTGAGTTTTAAACTAGAGAATTACACAATAAATTGAATGATATAAATACAACAGTTTATGGATATTCTTTGTCTTTAAGTATAAGAGACAAATAATTTATTATATTCTGTGTAGTACTACCTGTGAATCAGATGATTGAAAATGAACAGCAGTGCTTTCTGGTTTAGCAAATCTTTGTTGTGTTGTTGAGTCTGTAAGCCCTGCGTAGAGAACAGTCTGATTGCCTGCTCTCAACCGTTTCTCTTGCTAACCCTGGCTGCTGCTTGAGATTTTACCCTCAACCTCTCTGCCTGCTGTCATGTCTCTAAGGTCTTGTTAGCTAAACACATCCATTCATCTCTATAATTACTTAGTTTAACACTCTTATAATCCTTAAAAGTCACGACTGCAAGTCAAGTCCTCTGGGCCTGGTTAAATCCCAATGTAGGAACATAAATAAAAAAGAATAACACTAGTCTTATAGTGAAACCCTATGACTGCTCTGAACTATTAAGTACTAACAAAATAGTTATAATGGATCATTTTGTACCACTATTGGTTTAGCTCAGAAAGTAGGGTATGGGGCCAAAAGTTCTCAAAGTGGGATCAGGAACCAAGAGAGGTTCACAAAGTGTTATTTACAAGTTCTTACAGTAACAAGCCTATTTGACTCATCACTTTAATGAATAGGTTAAATCCAAACCTCAGTAACCCTAAAACAAGTCATGTCAACATAGACCATAGATGTGTTCTGCTAGTAGAGAGTTGGGTCACATAAAGCTCCATTCATAAATTATACAAAATATTAACATTCATACATATTTACATAATATAAACATTTTGTCATCCATGGAATTTATTTTCAGTTACAGTGGTCCACTGGCTCTAAAACGTTTTAAACCCTCATGAATTAAATGTTTCAAAGGCAAAAAGCATAACTTAAATGTGTTACTATATTATCAGGTGATAAATGAAAGCTTGCCCTGTCTGTCTCTGGACATGGAAGTCAAATTACAACAGCCAACAGCTGGCTACCATTATCAGGGCGATAGAATGCTGCTAATTCAGTGCATCTCGTGAGACTTTGGCCATGTAATCACGGTATACTCAGCCTGATCACAGCACCGAGAGATTCGTCCCGGCAATTTTAATCAATCTTAATTTTCTACACTGTGATTTGTGATAAACTGATTTAGCAGGGGGTTTGGTCTGGATTCAGGGGTCTTGCTGAAATTCTGAATTAAATCAATATGCACAGATGAGATGAAAGAGGCTGAGGAGTGTCATGTACTTTAGATCATTCCTTGCAATTATACCCTGTGTCTCAAAATGAATGAACAGATGAGTACAATTAGATTTAAATTAAAACGCATTCTCAAATATGGCTGGGTAATGTATCGAGCAAAATGCATTATTAGCTCTCTCTGTGAAAAACGTTTAGTCAGTGCTCTAAAGGTTTACCATTTATAAAGCCTCAATACACTTGGGCCATGAGTTCACTGGGGTTGAACAAGCAATTAGCACATAGAGAGAATTTTACACTCTTATCCATGCTAACTTGATTAAGTCTGTGGTGGTAATTAGGCCAAACGTTTTAGTGTTGGAAATGAGCATGGGTGTGTATGCTGAATATTATTTAAGTTTAATATTTTAATGTAAGTGTGTAAATGCGGGGCTTTACAAAAGGTAAAGGGAAAGATGGGATGCTAGTTTAAAAATATTTGAGGTCAAGTTCCACAAAAGTATGCTCGCTCTACCACTGAACAATGATCTTTCTGCCTCGATGCTTCTGGAATCAGCCCATTGTGTTCAAGTTTAGTCCATCATGGACATAAATCCAAATGACAGTTTGGACAATGTCTGACATGAAAGGTCTCAGGTCACTAATGCCCAGCTGCTCTTGTGGTAGAGAATCCAGTGGTAATCCGAAATTCAGTTTGTGAAAAGAAAATATAATTTACTTCAGTGTCTGGGCTTCTGGTTTTTAAATTTAATTTCCTATTTTGCACATGGAAGTAGAACTCAATAGCTTTAAGAGGTATGTGGATTTTTAGAAATATTAGAATTTTGACCTATAACTCATCTGTAAGGAAATATATGACAGTAATGAGTGATTTGATGGTTTTGTTTAGAGAATAGCTCTAGCACTGTAGAAACTGCAGCCACTACCTGCACAGCTCTATTAGCCCACGATTCCTTGATTAAAGTCAATGAGTTCCATTATACTGGATTCTGGTGCTGACTCTGCACATGAAAAGCATCAGTAATTTTAATAATCTTTCCTTGTATATACCCTTCTGTAACAGGGAATTAGATTAGGCATCAGTTTCCATATACATACAGTATGTATGCAGTCATGCTAGAAGTCCCTGTATATCCACTATTGTTGTATTTCAACCAAAACAACAATATTAAGCACTACATGGATCATGTCGTGCCACAGCGCTACACCAACAGTCAACTTGATGCCAAAATATAACAGCATTTTCTCTGGTTCTCTCAGAAAAGCTCCATATCCAGAGGATTAAAGGTTTAGATGATGATTTGCCTGGAGGTTCAGCTCAATAAGAGAATGTCATCTATTTTTCAAAAGGGGTCAATCAGCAGGGTGATGAGATTGGCGGTCATATCTCAGTCAATTAAACAAACAATTCAGGCCCGAGCCCATCTGAGGCTAAGCCTCTACAGAATAGGCGCCTATGTGGGCTGCCTGATTTCTTTATCATCACCTGGGCAGATGAAATTCTATTCAATCTCCTTTTAACTAGCATCACTAACTCATTACTGCCAGCTTCCACAACCGTATGCTCAGCTGTGTCTAGGCAACAGTCTGAGGTTTTCCCATTATCAAATCCAATGGAACCGTGAGTCCTATTAACACTCCGAGCACATGAGAATGCACAATTGATTTCAGGCCAAAATATAATTCTCTGCATTTCGCAACAATGTATTCATGGTCTGTATCTATAAATATCCTGGGGGCCAAGTGTATCTTAGAAACCTCTGTATTCTTGTAGATGACAGATCTATTTAAGTCCATATGCTCCCAAAACAGGTGAACAGATCTATTCTGAGTTTCAGTTCTGACATATGCGGAAATAGTGAGGAGGGCACGTCGGTATTCAGACTAGCGAATTAAGTTATTTGAACATTTAAACAAGTATATGAACATGAAATACATAAAAACTATTAACACTCATTTAATTAATAGCATCACAAATGTAAGAGAATTCAGAGGCTTTTTACTTATCACATATACATTACAGTAAAGTAACATTTCTTCTTCTTATATTTCAGAGTCAGAGTGCAGTGTCAGTCATGATACAAGGCCCCAGGAGCACAGTGTGTTAAGGGCCTTGCCTAATAGCGCTTGGAGCCCAGAGTGTTGAAGGCCTTGCTCAAGGGCCAAAAATAGAAGCTTGGCAATACTGGGGCTTGAACAACTGACTGATCAGTAACCCAGAGCCTTAACCACTGAGCTACCACTTCCTATGTTTTACACACAAAGGACATTAGAGGAGATGACATCTTAATTGGAGATCTTGCTTAGGGACTGACATTTTATCAGATAAAGTTATGATTTAACATAAAAAAAGTGAACTGCATTGCAGAAGAGTGCTTAGTCAGCTTATCCTTTAAACTGCAGGTATGGTTTTGTGATAAAATTACCTCCATCCCACACATAAACACAAACACATTAAAATCGCATGTACTTGATTTACAAACTCACTACTACAGTAATTGTTTTCGGTGTACAAAAATGTATAATTTGCTGAAACAAGTGTTACTTTATAAGTTCGCAAAAGGTGAGTGTGCTATTTGGTTGACCAATGTGAAAATTATGACTAGCACTACCCAATTAAGACAATCCATGTACAAATATATTGATAATACTATGTACACTATTCATCTATTAGATTTTTCTTTCATTGTGTTTTATTTAACAGACAATTGTCTCTTGATTTTATGTTCTATAATAATATATATTTTTAGCAGAGAAAAAAAAGTTTTTGTTTCACATTCAGAACTCACTTTTGTGGTAAATTGAGTTGTAGTCTTCATGCTATTTGTAACCATTTAAGTTATGCGAACAAGAAAACAATAACAACTTTTTCTCAGCTTACAGAGCATTTTGTAGTGACAAGACAAGTAGAGACAGACGAATCTAATCAGAATGACGGCAGCAGGACAATGGAACAGGGGACAGCTCTGTGCTACTGTCACTATACCACAATCAGCTTATAGGAGCTGACACTCTGTGTCCCACATAGTGAACACTGACAGCTATGAGTCGAGTCAAAACCAGGGTCTGATGTTAACAACCTGGAGCCAGTTACTAGCTGAGGACACACTAAATTCAGTACAAGGCAAAACAGCAGTCATTTTCAATGTGTCATGCTAAGGGAAATTTCTGATAACTCGTTAAAATCGGCGTGGAGTCTCGTTTGAGTGAAGTGACCGGAAATGAAATGAGGACGTCTGTTAAATTACTACGTCAAAAAAAAAAAACATGGATATGGGACATGGATACTCACTGATTGTACACACGCCATTCAGACATCAAAGTGAAGCACAAAAGCAGTCATGGATAATAGAACACTGCAGCTGCTGCCTGTATATCTATAATGCACTCCGCTTTATCTATATCCCTTAAACTTCTCCGCTTCTCTAATAAAAAGGGTGAATGTCTACTTAAAAGTTTTACTCACATCCATATCGATATTAGATTTCCCTGGCGAGCCGGCTTCAGTCCCATGAGGAGGGTAAACAGATTAGAAATAAATGAAGAAAGGAACACCCCTGGTGGGGATTCTCCACGAGTACATTAAATAGCAGTAAAAGCCCAAAGGCCAGGCTTATTCTCTGAGTGTGCATGTGTTTGCTCTCTTTGTCACAGCTATTGAGTGAGTGGCCTTATGCGGAGCGCCTAAGAAAAGGGCAGCAAATGTGTGAAAATGATCTCTCTGAGCCATGATGACCTTTATATTAAAGAAAAAAAGCACAAAGTCAGTCCTCTGAATGCTTCCTACAATTACTCCTAAATCATTTAGCCAATTTGGTAAAGAAAACGATGCTAACTAATGCTAACGCATGCTTTTTTTAGCTACAGGATTTATTATTATAATGTAATTTTTTTTTCTGTATTACACATTTGAGGCCACACTAAATTGGTGCTTACCTGTCCTTCGGTGTGCCTACTGTCCTGTTTTTTTGAGTCATTATTGCCTTGTGCTGTTCACAAACATGTACTTTATGTAATCCTGGGTGCATAGTCTTGTCTTGTAGTGTGTGCAGTTCTGTTTGGTTTTATACGTTGCTTCATTTCAGTGTGGACTGTACAGCATGGTTGAAATGACAATAAAGCCACTTGACTTCAGTTGCCATGTTCCACAGTGTGCCTATAATTCAACAACTTGAACTTTGTGCGTAATTAACTTTGTTCATACATTTACATAAGTGCTCTGCCTATGCATTCATTCACATGGAATTCTGATCTGTGTGTGGTTCAAAAAGAAAAAAAAAGGAGGATCTCATATGACCACATCACAAAATTGTGAGTTCAGCAAATTGAAAAAGTGACAAATCAGCAACTCTGCAATGAAAGCATGAAGGCTACTAAAAAGACACTCCTTTTTCAGTATGATTATGAACCTATATGGTCGAAGGGATGTTGTTCAAGCTTCTGACCCTTACAAAGCCTACTGCAGCAGCAAGCTCCAGACACTTGGGACTCAATTAAAGTGGCGTTAAAACTGTCCTGTCTGGAGCATAAAATGAGAAGCACCCAGCCAGATCCTGAACGATAAAATACTCTCCATCCACCTGTTATTCTTTCTACACAGACTTAACAGACCACCCTGGTCAGATTTAAGTGATCTCAGGATAATATGAAAAATACTACATTTCTAAAATCAGTTTTTAATCCAATTTCATTCAGCTACATCTGATGTTAAAGATTAGAAAAACTGTTCTGTTCTGTTTTGTTCTCCTCATCCTTACCAGGAAATTAAAACCAAAGAAGACTTACTTTATAGGGAAGAAACAGTGAGTTGACACAGGCAATTAGACTGGCTGTGTCCTCTGCATCAGGCTGGCCACAGATGATAATCTAAAAAAGAATGCAAAAAAAAAACCACACAAAAAAGAAAGAAATGGAAAAGGGGTTATGTCTTTCTGTTGTAGTAATGAGGTGGGCAGGTGTGATGAGGTTCAGACTGCCCTTGCCCTGGATCTTCAGTTTGTTATTTCTGTCCTGCAGATAACCTTTTCCTGACCAGGTAAGCTCTGATGGATTGAAACATCTTCACAAGTTTTAACTAATGGCCAAAAGAGGAAATTTAGGAAGATCTACTTGACATGGAAAGTGACAGGATGTACTTTTAATTCTTTCAATCCTTTCCATCACTCGTTCATCATGTGGTGACACCGATCCAGGGTATGCAGTAACTATACTTCAGGTAACTCTCATGTCACAAGTCTGTGGTGAAAAAGAGGAAACCCTTACATTATTATTATATACATTATTATAGTAATAATTTTATTTGAAAAATAAAAGAAAGAAAGAAAGAAAGAAAGAAAGAAAGAAAGAAAGAAAGAAAGAAAGAAAGAAAGAAAGAAAGAATGGTTTCCCTAACTCCATTATATATAACCCTAAGTAAACTTGCCTCAATAAACATTTTTGTTCAATATGTTGATAAAAATAAAAATCTGAATAATTCCCCTTCACTCTTGCAGATACTCTTCTATCACAAATCACTTCTGCCACTCTTCTCTACCCACTCCACCCTGCCTGCACACTTTTCTTCACTTCTCTAACACACTCTCCATTTCTTTGCACTTTTTGATCCCAGGTACCTGAACTCCTTCACCTTCTCCACCACTTCTCCCTGCAACCGCACCACTCCACTGCCCTCCCTCTCATTCACATACATGTACTCTGTCTTACTCCTACTGACTTTCATTCCCCTTCTCTCCAGCGCATATCTCCACCTCTCCAGGCTCTTCTCAACCTGCTCCCTACTCTCACCACAAATAACAATATCACCCGCAAACATCATGGTCCACGGAGACTCCTGTCTGACCTCATCCGTCAACCTGTCCATCACCACTGCAAACAGGAGAGGGCTCGGAGCCGATCCTTGAGGCAATCCAACCTCCACCATAAACCAGTCTGTCGTTCCTACTGCATACTCCAACTGCTGTCACACTGTCCTCATACATGTCCTGCACCACCCTCACATACTTCTCTGACACACCTGACTTCCTCATACAATACCACAACTACTCTCTCGGCACCCTGTTGGACGCTTTTTCTAAATCCACAAACACACAATGCAACTCCTTCTGACCTTCTCTATACTTCTCCATCAAAATTCTCAAAGCAAATAATGTGTCTGTGGTGCTCTTCCACGGCATAAAACCATACTGTTGCTTATAGACGGTCACCACTTCTCTCAGCCTGGCTTCCACTACTCTTTCCATAACTTCATGGTGTGACTGATTAACTTTATTCAACCGTAGTTGCTGCAGGTCTGCACATCTCCCTTATTCTTAAAAACCGTTACCAGCACACTCCTTCTCCATTCATCAGGCATCCTCACACCTTCCAAAATCCTGTTTGTTAAAAACTCCACTGCCATCTCTCCTAAACATCTCCACGCTTCTACCGGTATGTTATCGGGTCCTACCGACTTTCCACTCTTCATCCTCTTAAGAGCTGCTCTCACTTCCTCCTTACTAATCCTATCCACTTCCTGCTTCACCATCTCCACACCATCCAACCTTCTCTCTCTCTGATTTTCCCCATTCATCAGCTGCTCAAAATACTCCCTCCACCTTCTCAACACACTCTCCTCACTAGTCAACACATTCCCATCTCAATCCTTTATTGCTCTAATTAGCAGCACATCCTTTCCAGCTTGGTCCCTCTGCCTGGCCTTTCAGTACAAATCCTTTTCTCCTTCCTTAGTGTACAACTTCTCATACAGCTCCTCATATACCTTTTCCTTGGCTTTCGCCACATCCCTCTTCACCTGCTGCCGCTTCTGCTTGTACTCCTGCCTACTTTTCTCATCACTCTGTCGATCCCAATTCTGTTTTTCCAACCTTTTTCTCCTTATGCTCTCCTGCACGTCCTCATTCCACCACCATGTCTCTTTGTCTTCCTTTCTAAACGAGGAACACTGGGTCCAAGGCATTAAAATGCCCTGAACAGGAAACCAGTATCACAGAATGATGATACAACAGTATGGTTGTTTTGGAGCAGGCAATCCACCTGCCAGCATGAGGAAACCAGAGACCCAGGAGAAAATCAAAGGATAACACAGATAGTAAGTTTAGGATCGAACCAGGGACAATGAAACTGTGTGACAGCAACATTACTGACTTCACCACTGTGCCACTCAGAACAGCTGTTTCATGCTTAGATCTTTATTGTTAAACTGTTTCAGTGTTAAATGAGCCTTATGAATTTAAAGGTTTATTGACATAATGAACCAACTAGCCTTAGGCTTTCCTTGCACACTCCAAGGCATGTTTTTTATTCTTTCCCTAGCACATAGAAACTGCCGTTATTGCTTGGTGGGAAATAATGTTATGACGGTTTATGCATGCCCAATCAATCCAACACCAGTTTCAGCACTAATTACCTGTTTAAACGTGTAGTGATGTGCCATGAGGCCACGGACCATGTCAGGCAGGGCAATTGGCACCTTCAGGAGCCTGTCAGAGAAGGCAGTCAGAAGTTGCTGAGAGCGCTGTGCCCACTCTTGTCTGCCGGTCAGGTGGGAGAGGCGGAGCAGGTTCATCGCAGAGGCGGAGTTTGCACTCGGTTCTGCACCATCCTGGTCTGAAAAAACACATAGTGACCATTATGGACCCCAAAATGCAACAAATACCAGGCTATTTTCACAGCCTGATATGAATGTCCCTGTGTCAGGAAAGTAAGTGTCATTGCAATGATGCATTATTCAAATTATCTGTTTGACCTTTGCCTATTTATCAGGCTGGACAGGGCTTAAAGTGTCTGATATCGCAGGTGTGTGAATGGTTTTATCTCCTTTGAGTGATTGTGTGTGTGTGTGTGTGTGTGTGTGTGTGTGTGTGTGTGTTCTATGCTCTGACTTCATGCAGACAGGTCTATGGATGAGCAAGTGACACCTGGAACTGAGGTGATAACTGATAGTTTACACGGCAAAGTAGGTGCTCTCATATTATATTATTATTACACACTTTAAAATATGATGATGCAGGCTACTCTTGCAGCCAAAAAGATTTTTCTATATAATAAATGTATATATAATAAAAAGTAGTTGAATGCATTAAACTTTTAAGTCAGTAGTCTATATGTAATTAACTTTCAAGGAATAAGTATCTGTAGAGAACCAACCGACAATTTGACTAATTAGGGATAAAGCTTAGTTTTTGTCCAAAAAAATCCATTACATGCATAGCGTATTAACTAGCATTTTTTTTTAGCATTTGTTCAGTATACTATATGTACTTCATTTATTTAAAGTTCAATTTTTTTGCAAGGAGAGTAACTAGTAACTGTGATCAAAATGGAAACCCTCAACCAAGATACTACCCATACACAGGAATAAAACAAAACTGAATCTGAACTGAAGTTATGCTGCTGCTAAAGGGAACAGAGGGATTCTACATGACTGTGTTTGGACAGTGCATGAAATAGAGCCTGACGTGTGCTCAGTGAAGTGATCCATCTTCCTGTGACAATGTGGTGGAGGAACAATGTCCTGACACACTACAGCTCCCCACAGCTCCTAATGGAACTTTACATGCTGGAATCATTATATAATGGTGCAGTCACTCAGACTGCACCATTATGTGACAAATCCGTCTTACGTCCCATTTCATTTATCAGCACCAGCAACAAAAGCATCAGACACCACCCCCTTCATCCATATCTGCTTAATGTCAGTGTCATTTTCACACTGCCATTAGTCGCAGGCCAAGGATCAGTGGCATGTCTGTGTGTTAGTGTCAGCATGTTCGTCCAATTCTTTGTGACAGATTATGAAACTGAGTCATTAAGAACATCAGACCTAATCTCTAATAACCCCTAGCAACACTTTTCTTTTTTTATTGCCCAGAAGTAACTGAAGAAATAGGAAGGAAACAATTATATCAATTCAGCTTGCTTTTAAAGATGAAAGCGAGAGGGTGTGCCAAAATAAGATGTGAGAAGGGGCATTAGAAAAGGTGGTAGCCGAGTACTGAAGGGTTCCTCTGACTTTGCTAGTATTCTATCAGCAGTGGCATGATGGGAGTGCTATGCAGTGGAGTGATGCTGAACACTGAGTGACAGCAGGGGATCTGCATCACCCAGTCCAAATGACTCACTCCCTCATATTCCCACACACCCCCGCAGTAGTCAGCCCATCTGAAAGACCACAGTCCATCCGCATTACAGACACACTTTATGCAAGAAATGTCATCACCAAAGGTCTTACAATATTGCTACATTTTTATACAAACCATGTGCATCATTATTAAAAGATGAATCTCATATCCCCAAGAAGGATGCAATTAAAAAAGATTTATGTGAACCTAGTAATCCCACTGTAATATTACAATTTACAAATAAAACGGATGAATTATAAATGCTCATAACAACTAAGTGCAGGGCTGAGGAGGGTAAAGCAAATGTTTTTATGATCACTAACAATTGTCTCAGTTTGTTTCATTCTACTATCCATTATGCTGCATGGATGGTGCACTTTATATATAAGAGGAATTGCGTATTATCTCACCCTGTTTAAGAGACAGCAGAATGGTGGGGTCTGAAGGGTCACTACAAAAGTAGCCACCTCCCTGAGCATCCCAGAACAGCTGGTCCTGCCTGTGCTGTAGCTCCTCAGCCCACTGAAGCCACCGAGCTCTTTTGGTAGCTTCAAACAAGTCCAGAAGACCATTCACAACGAAAGCATAGTCATCCAGAAAGCCAGCAATGGCTAAGTCGCTAAAAAAAATAAAGAGAGCTTGTACCAGTAAGTTACAAACATGTAGCAGACAGGTTAACAAATATATACTAATCTGTATCCATTAATAATATAACCCAATTGTATATCCAATACATGTCATGTCTCCAAAAAGGTTTCGATATTATTAAAAGCTTCCTATTTTACAAGCCAAAACCCAAAGATTTGCTCAATATTTGTACTGTTATGTGGTTGTGAGACAGCCATCAGATATGAAGCTTTTAAAACAAACATTCTTTAATATGAATATGAGGCAATGAATTTACAGCAGTTATTTATTTATTCGTCATTAGTAACTGCCTGGTCAGACTTACTGTGGTATATTTTATTAACTAGTTTGTTTACATTTTGAAAAATTGAACCAAATAAATACAAACAAATATTATATTCAAGTGATTAACATTTCTAGTTGACCATTCATGAACTTGAGTTGACAGCCATGTTGATAGTGCTGCATTTTTACTAGTTCTTTTCCAGTGGTACTGTGGAAAATGTAATAAGGTTTCAAGAACTTCTGATTTAATCCATAATTGATTTTTGCCTTAATGTTTTTAGTTAACATCTCAATGTCAGATCCTGAAGTATAACTTTAGGCATAAATTGTTTGTATAACAATTTTATAAAGTGTTGTTATAACAAAAAAATTAAGAAAAATGTAAAATAAAAATGTATAATAATTAAATATAACAACTCTGATATCATATTCAAAAGATATCATTATGTTTTGTTTAAATTAAAAGCACTTGTTAGAAAGAAAAATGTTTGAATCATTTAACTCTGTAAAGAGAAAGTGGAGCTTTGATGCACATGATAATTCACAGCTTCTTTGTTCGTGTACACGCTGTTCTCTGGGACCATCTGTGCAGTCTGCATTGATACTAATGTGCTAAAAGTGCGACGTGTGATATACAGTGTTCAAAGTTGCTATTTAGTCTTACAGCTCTATAATTAATGGCACCATAAATTAAATGAATAAATTAAATATTTTTTTAACTGAAATGCAAATAAGGATTTTAGGAACCCTGTTGATGTTATCATGTTCACTGGGGTGTAAACCTAAAATGCAAGAGGAATTACTGACAATGCTGTTACAATCAAATAAAGGAGATTAATAAGTTCTGCATGAAGGAGTGGTCTATCATTTCTAAATCACTTTAATGAAACTTTGTTGGAGAATTCATGATAGGAATGTTTATTGCAAAATATAAATTATGGGTGTGCCAATCATTTTGAAAAGAGCATTTTCTAGATTAAAACTCTTATGAAAACCTTTTATGTTTATAAATATTGTTTATATTAAGTTATGCATTGTATTAAAAAATTTGATTAGGTGTGTTTAAACTCATTTTACTAGAAAAGCTATTCATTCATTGAGCTGACTGCTTTTACAGTAGCATGTAATTCATTTCAGAAAAATAATAAAAAAATCATAGAATATTTGATTAATATTGATCATCTCAAATAATGATATAAAAAAGATTAACCATTTTTTTCTTTTTGCTTTCTTATGACCACCTGTAAAACCTTTTGTCAGTACAATCTACTATTGATACATATAGAATATGCCAATAGACTAATTGATTTTAAATAAAAAAGAAGACAATTTTTAGACTCCTTAATTAATTTATTTTTTTTGTTAACACTGTGGAAACGTGGAAAAGTAACCTCAGTCCTGCAACTAGTTTCCAGAAACAAACCTCCCACTCCAATTCACTGGCAAACCTACCAGAACATCATGTCTGAATACAGAATTTATTCTTATCCTTATGCTATAGTCCTTTGTTATAAAACAAGAAAAAAAAATTCCAGATATACAAGGAAAATAAACTTCACAATAATTAGGAAAGAAACTTTTCATTGAATTAGATTTCTTCTTTAAAAGTCTGAATTTCTTGGAGAAATATACACAAGGAAAAAATACACAAGCTACAGGACTTTGATAAGGTAAAAGCTGTAGAGCTGCACTTTAATAACAAAGCCCGATATCTATTAACAATCTTTAAAGTACTTTGTCAATTCAGCTGAATATATCAGGAACCTCTCATCTGCAGTTCCCAGGCATGTCCACTGAGGTGGCGTTGCAGCTAAGTGAGTGTGCAAGAAATTAAACAGACAGAACTGAAGATAAAACTCTATTGTGAGGAAGTAAATAGGAGCTGTAGTGATTGGTGTGTCCTCCATTTAGTTTGATTGAAGTCATTTAAAAAAAAACTGTGATTTTTTCCTTTTATGTATAGCGATGTACGAAAATCATAAGAGAGGATGTTGCCATGAGACATGTCTTTGCATCCAGTACTGAAAATCAAATTGCTATTTAATTCTCATCTACAATTCAATTCAATTGTTCTGTATAATGTTTAACAATAAACACTGTCCCAAAGCAACTTTACAGAATTTAATAGATTGCAAATATACATTTAAGCGACATAAATTAGTCACAATACTTTTATTCTTGATTAGTGAGTCAGTAGCAAAAGTGGCAAGAAAATCTCCCTGAGATGGTATAAGGAAAAAACCTTGAGAGAAACAAGACTCGAAAAGCAACCCCACCTCATCTTGGTGGCACCGAATGTCCATTCATTATAGTGCCATCACTGCTCAGGTAATCAACTGTTTACTGATGGACTGAAGTGCATCAGTAAGTGCAGAACAGTTCATGGCAATTGTAGCCCTAAACTATTGTAGCAAACTGTTTATATTAATTACTGTCTGAAACCATCTTAACATCATGCTGCACAGCAATGGAAAATGGTTTCTTTGCTCATATGCAGAGCCCAGAAACCATACTTTCTGTTTTTGTAGTTTGCCCAAAGTGGATGTTGCGCATTAGCTTTGTAAAATTACATCAAACCTATCCAGTCAATCTTTAAATGAGCGGTCAGTGCTATGATTGTTGTCTATTCCTTCTGGCCTCTGTTGATGTAACTTCCTCAAAATGCAGACAAATCTTTCTCCTGTAGAGAGTGTACCCATTAATTCAAAGTCTGTATACATGGTCTCTACACAAGGTCTGAGGTATGGTATGTAAACGCAAAATAAATATCATGGGGCATGTGTTAACTTCTTCTTGATGCAACACACAGGCTACATAGAATAATCAGATATATAAGGAATTATTTACTTCCTGTAAACTTCCCATCATTGTATCTGACTCAGACATTACAGCAAAAATCTGACTCTAATTCCATTCAACTCATACAGGATTTCCATTTGCCTTTTTTTCAACTGTCTCCTCACCTGTCAAATAATCCCCAGTGTGACTCTGAAGGATGGACTTTGATTTGCCATGTAGAACATTCAGAAGGTTAAGCAGAGAAAGGAAATGATTCTTTTTCAAGAAAGAAATCAAGTGGAGCAGCTACACAATTGACAGACGTGCTCCAGCGTCGTCTTTCATGTAATCGAATCAACCAGTCTGCCTCTGCTTTCAGATTCAGAGAAGAAAAAGTCCTCCAGTAGCAGAACAGGGCAAATTAAGAGCAGCTTGATGTGCAGAATTTCAGGTTCTTGCCACTATAGACAAAGAGTAGTGTGTGTAGTGGCTCCCGAAAGCACAACAGCAAGTCAGCTCTTTCAACCATATTTACATTCTGACGATACAATAGATTTCTGTGTTGCAGAAGGAAAATTCGCGACGAAAAAATAAAGAGTCAATACAAAAGCATATTGCACGTCAAGGGCTGTATTAAGAGTTATATCGATCAATTAAATTTAAAAGATAATTTAATAGATAGGCAGGATACATTCTCTACATTCAGACCTACGCAGGTGCTTAATCTGATTTTCTGGGTTGCCCATTTAGATTATTAAAATTACTTGCTTCCGCTTGAGATTGCCAAACATTTTTGTTAATTAGAACGCCTTCTGCAAAAGATTCCAATTGCATCCATTTTAAGCCTTATATTACCCTTCTGTATGTATGCATATATATGTGTATGTATGATTTTATATATATATATATATATATATATATATATATATATATATATATATATATATATATATATATATACATACATACATATACAGTATACACACACACGCATCCTTTTAACGGCCTATATCACCCTTCTATGTGTGTATGTATGTGTGTGTATGTATATATATATATATATATACACACACACATATATATATATATATATATATATATATATATATATATATATATATATATATATATATATATATATATATATATATATATATATGTATATATATGTGTGTATGTATGATTTTATATATATATATATATATATATATATATATATATATATATATATATATATATATATATACATACATACATATACAGTATACACACACACGCATCCTTTTAACGGCCTATATCACCCTTCTATGTGTGTGTATGTGTGTGTGTATATATATATATATATATACATACACACACATATATATATATATATATATATATATATATATATATATATATATATATATATATATATATATATATATATATATATATATATATATGTGTGTGTGAGTGCAGATGATTTGAATACTATATGCAATAAGACACAATAAATAGTCAAAATTCTACAGCATGGAAAATATGGTTAATTCTAATGGGCATGATAATTATATTCATCTCCACAAATCTATCTCAATTTTGTGATATGGCATTCACCCCCACATACAGTACCAGAACATAAAAAAGACACTAAGATAAATCATTTTTATATGTAGATAAATGATATTTTCATATCAGGAATTAAAAGTGGTCACCTCTGAGGTCTCTAGTAAACACACAGACAGTGCCAGTGAGTTATTTATGGAGATGGAAACATTGTGCCTGCTTTTGGACAATTTATATTATTATTTAGTTCATATTTCATAATGTCATATTTGTAAATTTAATAATACCCTCAAATGGCACACTGGCGCACTTAGCCAGAGTAAATACTGCAGATGAAAAAAAAAACACCACTTAAATTTAAAGTCTGAATAGCAAATAACTCAGTGTGTGTTTTGGACAAACAAGCACAACTGTGTGAGTGGCTCCCAGTTCCATAATAAATAACAATTCATCATTTGAAAGTCTGGCAAATCTGGTATTAGTCTGCATACCAATTTTGGAATAGGCAAAATAAAACCTTCACATAATGCCACAAAGATTTGTCAAAAAATCTCACAAATTTACAATGAGTCATTTTTTTGCACAGTTTTGGTAACCATGTAAGCATGATACCCTCAGATTCTTGTTATTGGCTCACAGGGATAGAACCTGATGTGGTCTTCTACACTTCTACAGCTCGTCTACCACAAGATTTAATGCTTTGTGCATGCTTTTCTGCAAACCATGGATGTAAAGGGTAAATATATTTGTTACTGTATCCTTCCTGGCAGCTCAAACCAATTTGGTCATTTTCTATGACCCCTCGTATTTCCACCCAGAGTATTGATCCTCACTCAAGGTTTTATTTTTTTTTTTTTGGCTTTTCACAATTTGTGTAAACTCTAGAGACTGTTCAGTTTAAAAATCCCAGGAGATCAGCAGTTTCTGGTTCTGACATATGCATGCCACACTCAAAGTCACTGTGATCACACTTTTTTTTACTCTGATATTCATTGTGAACATTACCTGAGGCTCTTGGCCTGTATCTGTGCAGGTATACAGATGTTCCTAATAAATTGGACAATGAGTCTATATATTAACAATTGAGTACACTCAACTACCATAAGGCGGAATGTGTGTCAACAATTTACTGGAAATAAAAATCTACATATATTAATTTTTTGCAACGTTTGCTACCTATTTGCATATAACCTTGTGTGGGGCTTCCTTGTATGAATACTCTTAAAATAAGTACAACATTTTAAAATAGAATATAAATGCATATTTTCATGTATCTATGAACATTTACTCTCTAAAACATGCTCACACTTTGTCCAGTCAATAGTTTGGAAACAACAAGTCTTTTATCTATTTTCAAGAGACACATGCATGTTCTTTTAGTTTGTATGCAACAAACTGGGTAATTTAATGGTATTAAGATTTATGTTGACCAAACAAATATATTAAAACTGTACACATTTTAAACTTCATATTCATTGCAAAAAATCTCCCTTAGCATGAATAAAAGCTTTACAAACTCTCTGCATACGGACAGAATGTTTATTTAGCTGAAATACTTTGCCATGCCTCTTATAAAACTTGTCAAAGCTATTCTTCACTAGTTGGATATTTATGTCTGAGTTTGCAATCCAGTTCATCCCATAGCAATTTAATAGGATTTAGGTGCAGAGACTGGGCAGGCTGTTCCTGATATAGGACACATCAGGATTTTTCTTGTCTTTTGTCTTGTTGTATTGTGAAGTTGGTTCCCATTAGCCACGGTCCAGACGAAATTGCATGCAGTTGATGTATGGAATGGTAGCCATGTTGGTTCAGTATTCCTTTAACCTGGAATAAGTTTCCAAACTTCTCTGCTCCAAAACAATATAAAACCATAAAGCATTCATCTCAATGTTTGAGTGTGGGCATAATTCAGTCTTGTAACATATTTTCACCTGTTCTGTCGTACATTAGTCCATCTGTTAGAGTAAAAAATGTCAGATTTTGATTCATCTGTTCACAGAATTTTCGTTCACTGTACAACTTGTGTGTTTTTGGCTTTTAGCTAGTTTGTTGCATATAAACAGAAGGAACATGAATGTGGCACAACAACAATAAAAAACTAGGCGCTTTCAAACTTTTGACAGGCACTATCCAGAATGTACTGTGAAAACGTGGCCTCTCGGACTCAGCGTGTTTCACTAAGAATGCCCACTATTGTTGAATATTCATAACCAGACACCCAGTGTCCATTAATATCAATTTGTTTACTTGCATAAGCTCCAAAATATGCCTGGCACTTATGTAAATTCCAGAATATGAAAAATAAATATTCACCACTGAGAGATGTTTCAGAGTAGTACATTTATACTATTGTTTATTAACTGTAATCTGTTTTATCTTCAGACTTCAGGGTGTAAATTAGTTAGATAATAGAATGCTCAGCCAAGAATATCTCTGTTGCTGCTCTGAACAAGAAGAGGAATATGCTGATTCATTATTAATTGGCATGAAACCCTGAGATAAACCGACTGCTCAAAACCATTCTCTTTGTCCTGAGAAAAAGCATCTTCCTCTTCTTTCACACTGTGCATATAAGTGTAAAAAGATAGGCGAGAAGATGAGTGTTTGCCAAAAATTAATTTCAACCACAGGTTATGAAGCATTTTGTGTTTGGGGAATAAAGGAATAAAGGGATGTGTTGGCTACTTTGCATACTAGAATAATAAATATTTGCTACTAATACTTTAATGGCCTTGACAACAAATCATTGGGAAAAAAAAACATTACACAGAAAAATCATCAAATGCACTTCGGAGACTTCTTTAGCCACCATTTGCGCCTTTAATTTTTGCCAAAATTAACTATTTGGGAAAAAGCTGGAAGCAGGAAATTCTATTATATAGTCTTCTTGTCTACTAATGCAAAGTGGACAAGAAAATAATACAAAAATTTACAAAAAAAACTATCGTATTTTTTGGACTATAAGCCGCTACTTTTTTCCCACTTTTTGAACCCTGCGGCTTAAACAACGAAGCGGCTTATTTATGAATTTTTCCTAGGTTTTTCCCGGTTTCACAAACTTCAAGCCAAAAAACTGAACCCCATAACATTAGACCAATGAAATTTCTGAACGGAAACGAAAAAACGCACCTCACCTGTGTTCTGAGCTGCACAGCATTGGGAGAAAAAATAAACCTAAACGCATGACGATGCCAAAAGATAAACTCCCAAAAGAAATAGTTGTTAAAGGAAGGAAGAAGACAGTAAACAATGACTTTCTTGGTCGGCTACTGTTTAGATACAAGCCGTTGTAACGCGTTGAGTCAGGGTGAAGGGATAGCTCTTTAACTCCAGTTGCAACAGAAATCATATAAGCACAGACAGGTTTCCAAAACTCGTGCTTTTTTTTTTTTTCTCTTGGCAACAGCGTTACGGGTTAGTCAAAGAAACTTAGAAATGAGCATCAGAAAATAATGACATAATTCTCGTCTTGCACACACGCAGTAATACTGGAAAAATGCAGTGGCATGCTATCCCCAAAATACCGCTATGCTCCTAAAGGAAGCGCAACATATTTCACCCGTTACACTGTGTGTAGCGTAACCCAGCCATTAGGGGGGCACAAGCCAGTGCACTCTTAGTGCCGGTCCCAAGCACGGGTAAATGGGGAGGGTTGCGTTAGGAAGGGCATCCAGCGTAAAACATGTGCCAAATCAAATATGCGGATCACAAATGAGAATTTCATACCGGATCGGTCGAGGCTCGGGTTAACAACGACCGCCACAGGTATCGTTAGCCGACAGGGTACCGTGGAAATTGGGCTACTGTTGGTCAAGGAGGAGAAGGAGAGGAGGACGACGTCTACAGAGACGGCAGGAAAAGGAGCAGTGTAGGAGAGTGGTACTTTAAATGTTGGTACTATGACGGGTAAAGGGAGAGAAGTAGCTGATATGATGGAGAGGAGAAAGGTAGATATGCTGTGTGTTCAGGAGACCAAGTGGAAAGGGAGTAAGGCCAGGAACATTGGAGGTGGGTTTAAACTGTTTTATCATGGTGTGGATGGAAGAGAAATGGTGTAGGGGTGATTCTGAAGGAAGAGTACAGTAAGAGTGTAGTAGAGGTGAAGAGAGTTTCTGATAGGGTGATGATCGTGAAGGTGGAAGTTGAAGGATGATGATAAATGTCATCAGTGCCTATGCTCCACAAGTTGGCTGTGAGATGGAGGAAAAGGAAAGATTCTGGAGTGAATTAGATGAAGTGGTAGATGGTGTACCTAAGAAAGAACGATTGGTGATTGGGGCAGACTTTAATGGGCATGTAGGTGAAGGGAACAGAGGTGATGAGGAGGTGATGGGTAGGTATGGTTTTAAGGAGAGGAATGTGGAAGGGCAGATGGTGGTAGATTTTGCTAAAAGGATGGAAATGGCAGTGGTGAACACGTATTTTAAGAAGAAGGAGGATCATAGGGTGACGATAAGAGTGGAGGAAGGTGCACACAGGTGGACTATGTGCTATGCAGGAGATGCAACCTGAAGGAGATTGGAGACTGTAAGGTGTTGGCGGGGACAGTGTAGCTAGACAGCATCGGATGGTGGTCTGTAGGATGGTTTTGGAGGCGAAGAAGAAGAGGAGGAAAGTAAGGATTGAAAGAAGAATAAGATGGTGGAAACTGAAGGAGGAAGAGTGTAGTGTGAGGTTCAGGGAAGAGGTCAGACAGGGGCTTGGTGGTGGTGAAGAGGTGCCGGATGATTGGGCAACTACTGCAGGAGTGATGAGGAGGCAGCTAGAAAAGTACTTGGTGTGACATCTGGAAATAGAAAGCAAGACAAGGAGACGTGGTGGTGGAATGAGGAAGTGCAGGAGAGCATTAGGGAAAGAGGTTGGCAAAACAGAAGTGGGATCGACAGAGTGATGAGAAAAGTAGGCAGGAGTACAAGGAGATGCGGCAGCAGGTAAAAAGGGATGTGGCAAAAGCCAAGGAAAAGGCATATGAGGAGCTGTATAAGAGGTTGGACACTAAGGAAGGAGAAAAGGATTTATACCGATTGGCCAGGCAGAGGGACCGAGCTGGGAAGGATGTACTGCAAGTTAGAGCAATAAAGGATGGAGAGGGAAATGTGTTGACTAGTGAGGAGAGTGTGTTAAGAAGGTGGAGGAAGTATTTTGAGCAGCTGATGAATGAGGAAAATCACTGAGAGAGAAGGTTGGAGGATGTGGAGTTGGTGAAGCAGGATGTAGATAGGATTAGTAAGGAGGAAGTGAGAGCAGCGATTAAGAGGATGAAGAATGGAAAGTCGGTTGGACCAGATGACATACCGGTAGAAGCGTGAGATGTTTAGGAGAGATGGCAGTGGAGTTTTTAACCAGATTGTTTAACAGGATTCTGGAAGGGAGAGGATGCCTGAGGAATGGAGAAGGTGTGCTGGTACCGATCTTTAAGCATAAGGAGATGTGCAGACCTGCAGTAACTACAGGGGAATTAAGTTGATCAGTCACACCATGAAGTTATGGGAAAGAGTAGTGGAAGCCAGGCTGAGAGAAGAGGTGACCATCTGTGAGCAACAGTATGGTTTCATGCCGAGGAAGAGCACCACAGATGCCTTATTTGCTTTGAGGATGTTGATGGAGAAGTATAGAGAAGGACAGAAGGAATTGCATTGTGTATTTGTGGATTTAGAGAAAGCGTCGACAGAGTGCCAAGAGAGGAGTTGTGGTATTGTATGAGGAAGTCAGGTGTGTCAGAGAAGTATGTGAGGGTGGTGCAGGACATGTATGAGGACAGTGTGACGGCAGTGAAGTGTGCAGTAGGTACGACAGACTGGTTCAGGGTGAAGGTTGGACTGCATCAAGGATCGGCCCTGAGCCCTTTCCTGTTTGCAGTGGTGATGGACAGGTTGACGGACGAGGTCAGACAGGAGTCTCCTGGACTATGATGTTTGCAGATGATATTGTGATTTGTGGTGAGAGTAGAGAGCAGGTTGAGAAGAGCCTGGAGAGGTGGAGATATGCGCTGGAGAGAAGGGGAATGAAAGTCAGTAGGAGTAAGACAGAGTACATGTGTGTGAATGAGAGGGAGGGCAGTGGAGTGATGCGGTTGCAGGGAGAAGAGGTGGAGAAGGTGGAGGAGTTCAGGTACCTGGGGTCAACAGTGCAAAGTAATGGAGAGTGTGTTAGAGAAGTAAAGAAAAGAGTGCAGGCAGGGTGGAGTGGGTGGAGAAGAGTGACAGGAGTGATTTGTGATAGTAGGGTATCTGCAAGAATGAAAGGGAAAGTTTATAGGACTGTGGTGAGACCTGCGATGTTGTATGGATTAGAGACAGTGGCATTGAGTAAAAGACAGGAGGTGGAGCTGGAGGTAGCAGAGCTGAAGATGTTAAGGTTTTCGTTGGGAGTGACGAGGATGGACAAGATTAGAAATGAGTTTATTAGAGGGACAGCACATGTAGGATGTTTTGGTGACAAGTTGAGGGAGGCGAGATTGAGATGGTTTGGACATGTGCAGAGAAGGGACATGAATTATATTGGTAGAAGAATGCTGAAGATGGAGCCACCAGGTAGGAGGAAAAGAGGAAGGCCAAGGAGGAGGTTCATGGATGTGGTGAGGGAAGACATGCAGGTAGTTGGTGTAAAAGAGGCAGATGTAGAGGACAGGGTGGTATGGAGACGGATGATCCGCTGTGGCGACCCCTAATGGGAAAAGCCGAAAGAAGAAGAAGAAGACACCGTGTGTAGCGTGTCTTTCGTTAAAGCCTGTGTAAAGTTCATTAGTTTCATTAGTGTGCGGCTTATACACAGGTGTGGCTTATTTGGTTAAAAATACAAATATTTTAAAATTCAGTGCGTGCGCTTTATAGTCCGGAAATTACGGTACTCAGCAACAGTTTGAAGCTATCAACATTAAATGGAATGACTTTGACACATCTTCCTGTAAAAAACTGTAAACAAAAAAACGCTTACCCACAAGACTTAAATATATTAAACTATCAAACTATTTCATTGTTTTATTATTTTCCTGACAAAAGGGGTGTTTGTCAAATTATGGTAGACTTGTAGACCTGTAGTTACTTTAGATAGTAGTAGTATTTAGAGGTCCCCTGTTAAATGTATCTTACTTGTAATCTAAAACCTAATAATTGTATAAGTATTTTATTTGTATTTTTTCCCTAGTGTTTTCCCCAACACATCATATTTAGAAATAACCAAAATAAAAGCGTATTTTGTATCATGTAAATGAAATGCATTGCCAGTTGTATACCAAGATTTAGAGTTAAGATCCAACTGTGCAAAATACATAGTTCTTGTTCTAAAATCATTATGGGCCTTGCGTCTAGAAACATAATTTTTTATTCTGTATGCAGCATCGTTATTATGTATAGAAAAAAGATCTGCTGTTCCATACACAATGAAGCGCAATAAATAATTCAAATAGAATTGACTGTTGTTGTCCAGATCCTGATCTCAGACAATGGCAAATCAAATTGTGGCTGTCCCAGAAGTCTGCATGAATAGCAGAAATTAAATTTTTTTTAGGAAAATGTCTTACAACATTTTCATACTTCATTTTTATTATATGTATATTTCCGACAGCCTTTAACAATAGCTTTACAATAGAATAACTCATTGGGTTGTAATGGCTGGATATGAACGCTGGCATAAGGTTGTGATGGACTTCAACATGAAACTTAGCAAAGACATCACACACATCACTGATGCAAAACCTAATAACAAAGTCAAAAAGACTGAAATTGTTGTGGACCAAGGTCAGTAGTCTTATATAACTCTTTGATGAGCATTTAGCTAAAAGCACAGAAAAACAAGAAAAGAGACTGAAAATGCCATGTGCATTTGTTTTTGACCGAATCTGGGTTATTTCTACCTCTACAAAGACAATTATGAATAGTGAGTGCAATTGAAAACAGTATGGAATGTGTGCTAGTTTTCTTCAATAAACAAAAACACATTTTGTCTGCAACAGTCTGGACTCACTACATACTACCATACCAGATCCATACAAAAACCTTCCCTTTATATGAGTGTATTGTGAGACACACACATTTCACAAACTGAGTAAATTAAACAGCACTTTAATGATAAGAGTCATCTCATACCTTTGTGTATAACACAGCGATCTAATGCTGGTTTGCATCTACTGCTCTTTCTCTGCAAATGTGTAATCTAGTCTTGGGGGAGAATAAAGGAATGTCCCTTACGTTTGCTCGACCTCCATGTCGTCACCTCGGTAACATGAGTGTAGCATGCGCTGGCCCTCTTCATCCCACAGGTGCCTTTGGAGAAACTGTGCAGTCTGTTCTGCTCTCTGAAGCAGAGTCTGGTCTCCTAATACTGCCCCCACACGGGCAAATCCTGACAGCATCAGCCCTGGTACAATATAGAAAGCTAAATGTCAATCATCTATTCAACACACTCAGCCATTTGTAGATTTGACCTCACACAGTGAGGGTTAATTACAGCGAATTCACACAGTGCTATTCAGACTTTAGTTATAATTACTTAGATTTAAGTGACCCTAAACTACAAAAGTCCAGAAAAGGTTTTCATTTAACAAACAAAAAAGAATTTAAATAAAGTGAACCATAAATTGATCAGATGAATGCTAAGTCAGCTTTTTGTCAATTTCAAAATCACATTTCACGTTAATATGAATTCACACAAAATTATTTTATAATTCCACAACTCGGAAAAGCTTCTTAACGGTGTGATATAATAGTTTATAACCAACATTCGAATTTCATCACCTTGACTGTTAAACCATAGTGTCTACCAAAACAAACAAACAAACTAAGACATAACAAATTAATAAATAAACTAAATAATAGTGCTGGATCAAGTGCTTTTTCCACAGTAATTATTGTGAGAATTACAGCAAAAAAAATTAGCATAGCAATATACTGGAAATATGCTGGACAGCTAATAGACGTTTCTTTTAAACAAGATTTATTCATTTGAATGGTTTTCCTTTTATTTATATATCACCATATATTAAACATTTTATTTGTAAATTACATCATATCACATTTGACAGCATAAAAAAAATGTTTATTTGCAGTAAATATTTTCTTTTACAGACATATTTTATGATTAAAGGCAATGGTCTAGACTAATGTTACTCCTAATACACTCAAGAAAATCTGGCACTTAAACTAAAGGCAGATGAATGCATATTTTGACTACACGCCCAAAATAAGCTTAAGCGTTTGCTTAGCCCGTCTCTGAACTAGCTCATCTCTTAAATTCCCCCATCTTTAATCCTGATGCCAATTTTGCACTTTCTTACTTATAGACTCTGATCAATTGCTTATTTCCTCAACAACAACAAAAAGGCATAGCTTTGCCATGCAGATAAGCTTATTAAAACTGTTTTTTACACAGATGATAGTAAACACAAGGCTTATAAAATTGTCACTAATGCTAAGAGCCGTTGTAATATGTGAAAAGCCATGCTTCCTTGATTTCTGCAAGTTCCTTTTTGAAATACAGATACAACCTTAGTGAATTAGAAAAGTAATGGCATGTATTGGACCCAAGACTGCTGTGATTAAACAATATCTAATATTTCTTCAAAAAACAAAAATCATTTCATTAATCACAATAGGAGTCAAAATCACATGCAGAGCCCTAAAAGGACCAGGATCTCTATAAAGGTGTTGATAGCCTTTCATTACCTCAGCATGTGCACAGAACAGAATGCATTGTAAGAAAAAAGTGGCACTGCAGTAGTCTGTCTCAAGAAAATGTGCAAATAGTGGTGCTATTGCACTTAATACAATAGTAACAATAGATATTACAATCTTCATCAACTACTGATAGTCTTACAAGTGTATTTTTTATTGATGTTTTGTCTAATTGTTTAAATGTTTCGTGTCATCAGATTTGCATAAATTAGCATACTTCATCTTTCAGGTTCTTTCATTAGGGGCCACAGCAGATCATCCGTCTCCATACCCCCCCTGCCATCTACATCTGTCTCTTCACCCCAACTACCTGCATGTCCTCCTTTACCACATCCATAAATCCATAAATTAGCATACTTAATAGAGATAAATCTTTTTTTTATTTATTTAAAATGTTAGAATTAAAATGTGCATTTCAACACGAAGCCAAGTAGAGTGACGCTTACAGAACAGCTTGTAGGATCATATTTTTTTTTTGATATTGGTAATCTGTTGTCATTTCAAATTCAAATTTCATTTGTCACATACACTTTCATACAGAGTACGACATGTAGTTAAATGTAATAAAATATAATGATAAAAATAAAGTAAATAAATAAAATAAGTATAAAGTATTTTGGCTTAATAATCATGAATGGATAAATAAATGAATGTTAATAATTTAGTTTTTAAAAATTGTGATTTAAAGGAAAGATAACTTTTCAGCCATATATTATATGATGTGTTTGACTCAAATGGGTGGGGTTTAAACACATCATTAAAGATTTAAAGAGTTTTAAATGACACAGTGGTCACAAACAGATGAGAATTATTAAACACTTTTAATATTTTATTAAAATATTACTATCTGAAAAAGGATTCATGCAGCTAAAGTTGCTGTGCTTGTAGTGTTGTGCCTTAACTCAGGTTGTCCCCAACCTTTTTTGCAACACAGACCAGTTTAATATCAGACAATAATTTTAAGGGACGGCCTTTAAGGTGTGGTGGACAAATACAACAAAGTAAGACATGTGACCGCATGCATCTTGACATGCATCAAGAGTGAGTCATAGACAGATGTGGCGGAGAGAATCCGGTAATTTTCCAAAATAAAACATCATTCAGAATCAGATGATAAATAAAACAGAAATAATGTAAGTTATGTATTCTTTCTGTGCAGCCCGGTAACAATTGATTTTGGGGGGTTGGGGACCACTGCTTAACTGAGTCTGGTTACCTTCCTTAATCGCCGCATAAGCCTCAGTAAAAAGACTAATATAGAAAAAAATGAAGTAGCTTTTGGATCATACCATTCCACGAGGCCAACATCTTAGTGTCCAGGTGAGGTGGAGGCCGTGATCTTCGCACATCGGCCAATTTCTCCCTGGTGCTGGCCAGCACTTCACTCAGCTTGTTCACACTCAGGCCAAAGTGTGCAGCAGTGAGCTCCACTGAATATCGCACAATCAGCACATTCTGACCCTGCAGTTCTCCATGTGGATCCTACAGGTACACACAAAACCAAAAGAGGAACAAAAGTCCAGATGATGTGTGCATATGCATACAAACAAACGCTAAGGTTTTGTATAAGGTGGTTCCCAAATGGAACAACAAAAAAAAGCATTCAGGAGATTGTGGATTTTGACTTTGCCTCAGCACAGGATGGAGTGGAATAGATTCAGACAGTGACACTAGACAACAAAAGGTGTGTATGAGGAAGAGATTTCCTTGAGTGTGTTATGCTGCCCTGTAATGTAGCAGTTAATAAATGTGGTATGCTGTTGTGGAGGCAGCGGCATGGACAGGTGAGGAAGCATGTTACATTACACACAAAGAGGGCTGAGCTGCCTAGTGGGTGAGAATAGGAATGATCGAATTAAAGAATGAGACTGCTGTTAATGTTACACAAAAAGTTAACGTTTATTGAAAAATGTAAAAAAAAATGTTTTTGTTAATATCTCAAAATGTGTTAGTATGGACACATGACATTTGCACAGAAATCTGGGACTAGTGAAGATCCATCGGGTTTCTTGATCTGTTCAAGAACTTCACCAATGCTTACCGACTTTTCACTCACATTTCTAAGTGAGTTATGACCTATAACTATATAGGTTAACTATATAGGTTATAGGTGTGTAATACTCGCGTATTACACACAAGTATTTATATAGTGCAGCGTCCATATATCTGAAGTCTGAATATGTGCAAATTGTGCTCATGTATTCATTTCACTGTATTTTATTTTTATTTCGGTATTTGGATAATTTTTCCTCAACACACAGCACGCTGCTGAACCTTTTATATTTAATCGTCAGTAAACCTGACCTGCTCTGGCTGTACATTGCCTTGGTCTTTAACTCCATAATGATGCATAAAGATGTCAGCTTGCGTTGCACCCCCAGTGGCCTCCTGCACCGTGTCTGAAAGCAGCTTCCTGATCTCGGCAGCTGTCCACACACAGAACGCTCCCTCCCTTTTCTTTTTGGACTCAGCTGTGGGCAGAGAGTCTGCATCCTCAGCGCTACAGAAGCCACCAGACTGCAGGGGGCAGCACAGGATAATAACATTTATTCAGCTTTTTTATATATACAGTAATCACCAGTTACCCTCCCCTCTAACTAATTTGTTTAGCTGATTTTCCCAGTCTCTCGCGGATAGCACGATAAACCAAAAACTATATATTTGTTTATATATATATATATATATATATATATATATATATATATATATATATATATATATATATATATGTTTATATATATATATATATAGTTTTATATACAATAATCCCGCCCGCGATAAACGAAAAACCGCTATAAACGGACGCCACCCCAAAATGCTATTTTATGTATACAGTACTGTATTAACATTTTACTATTACATATTTACATCTATAAAAGTATATATATATATATATATATATATATATATATATATATATATATATATATATATATATATATATATATATATATATATATATATATATATATATATATATATATATATATATATATAAAATACACGCTTGCAATACACTTATGCTAATACAACAATATAATAATTATATTATTCTATCCAAAAGTAGTTAGGACATCATACATGTGGATTAATTAAATAGATCTGCTGAGAGCTCTGGACAATCCCAGGACACCTTATTAAAATAGATCCTACAAGACTGAAGCTTTTGCTAACCCACGTGATATAACCTCAATCCTTTTAGTGAAACTGAATGAAATCTGACCTCTGCCACAAAAGCTCATGTAAAAAAAAAAAAAAAAACTATATATATATATATATATATATATATATATATATATATATATATATATATATATATATATATATAAAAAAAAAAAAACACATGTGGTACATTAGGGTGAGGAGATCTAATCAGTTCATAAATCATAAAAAAAAATATATCCCTAATTCAAAGGATTTTAATTGGCTTTCATTCACTGACAGTGAAACATTTTTCATTACAAGTACATGAACGAGGTATGAGCATAAAATGTGTAATGATTTTTTCCCTGCATCGGCTTACTGTAACTCAGCAAGGCAATTGCAAGTAAGCGCGAAGAAGAAGGACGATGGCGCACCTGGTGGCTGAGGTCTCTGGAGACGTAGTGCAACACATCGCGGGACACATCTGCGAATAAGCGCTCACCAGACACCTGTAATAAAGAGCAGCAACAGTACCACATCATCTGTGTGCTGAGCCAAGTCATAGTTTTAATGGAGTACCAGGCTTTATTACCGGATTATACCTTTATAACTGGATCATTTATAAAAGTAACCAAACAAACAAACACAACACATTAGTTAAATAGTTATTTTATTAAAAGGTTATAACAAACCTACTTAACATGATATGGAAAAAATATAAAACACAGTGGGACGTTATAACAGCTCGTTCACTGGGACTTTTAATGGCAGACACTAGATATAATCTAAAGATAATTTAAACATATTACAAATTTCATTTAACCAAGAAATAACATATGAACATTGAGTGAAGTTAAGTTTCGGTGTGTACATGGTTATTTAACACATGTGAAATGAATTTTCAGGACTTTTGTCAGTATGTTTTTTCTAACACAAGAGAGAAAAAACCCTTCTGTCATGTTGTTATAGAAAATAATTTGAATCAGGCTGTATTAACTACTCTTTAAGGATTCTTTTTAAATAGCAGCACTTTACTACTTATATAAACAATTTCCTCACCATCCTCTCTTTTCTCTCCGACATAAAATCAGTAGGACGAAAAAGGCTTCTTCACAACTTCTTTTGCTGCTGAAACCAAATTTATGCTACATACATATTTATACAAAATAAATATCTCCTTATAGAATATCACAGTTAGGTGTTTATAAAATCACGTGTGTGAATTGTCTGCTACAGTTGTGTTCAAAATTATTCAACCCCCAATGCTGTAAATGGTTTTAGGGAATTTAGTGTACATTTGTAATTGTATTCAGAATGAAATCCTACAAGGACTTCTTAAAGAACCATATGCAACTAAAATGACATCAATTAGTTTTGTAATACAGTAGTAAATGTTTCTTTTGTGAATTCTTCATTGACATAATTATTCAACCCCTTAAAGACTACCACTCTGAAGAACAGAGGTTCAATGAAGTGTTTTCAATCAGGTATTGAAAACACCTGTGGATATCAGGGAGCAGCAATAAAGCCTAATAAGCACCAATTAGGCAGCTTTAAAATGACTGTGATACTCAGCTCCTTCTAGACATTTACTGGTGTGGTTACAAACATGGTGAGGTCAAGAGAATGGTCCAGGAAGACAAGAGAACAGGTGATTACTCTTCACAGGAAGGGCAATGGCTATAAGAAGATTGCAAAGATGTTAAACATACCAAGAGACACCATAGGAAGCATCATTCGCAAATTCAAGGCAAAGGGCACTGTTGAAACGCTACCTGGTCGTGGCAGAAAGAAGATGCTGACTTCGACTGCTGTGCGCTACCTGAAGCATAGAGTGGAGAAAAGTCCCCGTGTGACTGCTGAGGAACTGAGAAAAGATTTGTCAGATGTGGGTACTGAAGTTTCTGCTCAGACAATATGGCGCACCCTGCGTAATGAAGGCCTCCATGCCAGAACTCCCAGGCGCACCCCCTTGCTGTCCCCAAAGAATAAGAAGAGTCGACTGCAGTATGCCAAAAGTCATGTGGACAAACCACAGAAGTTTTGGGATAGTGTTCTGTGGACTGATGAAACAAAATTAGAACTGTTTGGGCCCATGGATCAACGCTATGTTTGGAGGAGGAAGAACAAGGCCTATGAAGAAAAGAACACCTTGCCTACTGTGAAGCATGGCGGGGGGTCAATCATGCTTTGGGGCTGTTTTGCTTCTGCAGGTACTGGGAAGCTTCAGCGTGTGCAAGGTACCATGAATTCTCTTCAGTACCAGGAGATATTGATGACAATGTGATGCAGTCCGTCACAAACCTGAGGCTTGGAAGACGTTGGACCTTTCAACAGGACAATGATCCCAAGCATACCTCCAAGTCCACTAGAGCATGGTTGCAGATTAAAGGCTGGAACATTTTGAAGTGGCCATCGCAGTCACCAGACTTAAATCCGATTGAGAACCTCTGGTGGGACTTAAAGAAAGCAGTTGCAGTGCACAAGCCTAAGAATGTGACTGAACTGGAGGCTTTTGCCCATGATGAATGGGCGAAGATACCCGTAGATCGCTGCAAGACACTTGTGTCAAGCTATGCTTCACGTTTAAAAGCTGTTATTACTGTAAAAGGATGTTGTACTAAGTACTAAGATTGAATGTCACTTGGGGGTTGAATAAAACTGATAACGATGTGAGCTCAGAAAAGACATTTGTGGTTATTTCATTATAAATGTTATGTTATATTTGTCTGACCTACACGTGCCTCTTTGATTTAATTGTAAGCAGGATGACTGAATGATCATAATCAATGTCAAACCGACCAAAACAATCAATTTCAGTGGGGGTTGAATAATTTTGAACACAACTGTATACAAGTCCTGTGCAAGCTGTACTTGCACTGCTCTCCATCCGGATCAGTTAATAAAAACATGCTGGTGGAAAAGGAGTATGTAAAGGAAGGAAAAACAAACTATATGTTCATCAGACACACACACACACACACACACACACACACACACACACACACACACACATTTATATATATATATATATATATATATATATATATATATATATATATATATATATATATATATATATATATATATACATACATACATACATACATACATACATACACATATATTCACACAGACCCACCTGATATGCAGTAATGTAAGCTACAGCTAGCTGGGCCTGATCATACAACATCTTTTCAAAGTGCGGCACGTGCCAAGACGAGTCTGTAGAGTACCTATGAAAGCCCTGAGACAGACAGAAGGAGGCAGGAAGACAGATTACAGAGCTTGATGCAGTTTTATGGTCTCGTTTTTTCCACATTTATCACCACAGGTCTTGGCAAAGCCTGTAAATTACCTGAGCCACATGGTCATGAATTCCTCCTAAAGCCATCATTCTGAGGGTGTGAAGGGTCATCTGCAGTGCCTCTGCTCCCTCCAAGGAGGTGCGATTTACACACCAGTATGACATCAGGAACATAAGGTTTACTAGAATGCAGAATTAGAGCCACTATGCATGTAAATGCATTCAGTAAAGCAAAGACGAAAAACCACAGCTAGATGATTTGCTTGGCGTAAACGCAATACATCTGCATACCAAAACCAGTTTTAGAAACAGCAGCTCTTAGAAACTGTTTCTCTCAGATTCCAGCGTCTGGTTACCTGGCGTGGGGAACTTGGGGCTTTTGTTAAATCCTCCATACTCCTCCTCATATGAGTGAGCCAGCTGTTGGAAACATGTGCGAGCCACATCTAGAGCTGAAGGAAGAGTTTGCTCTGAGTGAGCGGAAATGGCTGTGGCCTTCCGCAGAGCATCCATCACCCGTTCCCCACTGGACTCAAGCTCTTCTCGGTTATTCTGCCACTGAATCGTGTATGAGTGTAGAGGAGAAAAACAGACAAGAATATTCACCTCTAAAATCTACTATTTCTTTGTAATGTTTATTTAATCTATATATAAGACTAATGATGGATGCTTATTTTGCTGCGATTTAAATAATAATCAGTGATTTGCAGTTATAGCCTTAATTTCACACACTTGTGCTTACTGCTCAACCCAAATGCTGCTTCGGCTGCACTCATTGTACACCCTGCAGCATGCTGAACAATGTTTTACCATTTAATATACACCATAAATAACTATAGAATAAATAAACACAGCTTGTAATAAGTTATTTATACTATATTTATAATATGTGGTTTTGTTCTTACGCTTATGTGACTTGGTCTCTGTGTAGTTCTTGGTTGCCCTGTATTTGTATCTGTGTTCTGTCATAATGCCTCCCCATGTACTCTATATCTCTATGTAGACACAGTGGTAAAAATATATACACTATATTCTATTTCTGACCTAATCTCAGCTAACTATTGAACACAACACAAAACAGCTCACACAACATAAAATGAAGCACATTAAGAATGTACTTCACAAATTCAAACGTTTTCTGTACCTGCTCAATAATACGCAAAAGCACGGTTTTAAATCCAGGCCTTCCTCCAAGGTCTCTTGGAGGGAAGTAGGTGCCCCCAACAAATGGTCTTAGATCTGGAGTAAGCCAAACACTCATTGGCCAGCCACCGCCTCCACTAGTTGCCTGGTGATGACACAAGAAAAAACGACACTTGACACATTTCTGATGTGTATTTTACTTACTCATAATAACCACACGATAGCAACAGGAAGTACTATGTGAGGAATAAACATATCAAAGAATGCTGTTATAGAACAGGTAATGAAGTCTGCTAGCGCTCTGAGATTGCTAAACGTCCTTTAAAAGAATGGACTGAAGTGTTCTTCTTGAAATACATCAATCTGGCAACAATTACACATGTTCTACATTAACTACAAAATAATGTTGCTTTTTTTATCCATTTACAGTTATGTAGTGTCTGTGAAAACAAGTTAGCTCCTATTAATATTTCTGTAAAAATATTTATAAGAGGTTTTATAAAAGATGTCGAAAAAATGATGATTATTTAAAAATTTTATATTTAACAACCCATCAGCTGCACATACTGTGAGTAACGCTGACGTCACAAAATGCATGTATATATTAAGAAACACATGGCTTCATTTGTCAGTGTATCAGTTTGTTACTACTCAGCTGTGCTACACTGTAACTTAAGGCAGATTTTTCCAGACTGAATCAAACCTGTACAAATGTCATGTAGACTTTGTCAACATCAGGTCTTTCCTCCCGGTCAACCTTTATACAGACAAAATTGTCGCTGAGGATCTTGCCAATCTCCTCATCTTCGAAAGACTCTCTCTGCATGACGTGACACCAGTGACAAGTCGAGTAGCCCACTGAAAAAAATACATTTATATGAATGTGAAAATGGACAGGTTTACAGAAAAGAGTTCTGGTTTATAATTGTGTGCTTACCTGATAAAAAAATAGGTTTATCTTCGCGTTTTGCTTTGTCGAAGGCCTCTTGACCCCAGGGAAACCTAAAAGTTGAAAAGATCATACGGACAATTTTACGTAAAGACGTGCGCATACTTAATATTAGGGGTGTCTCTGACTAAGGATTTACATAGACAAATCAGAATAGCCAAGTCTTGCCCATAGTCGACTGATCTATCTGGTCAAATCGTGTGTGTCAGACGAGCAGGCTCTAAGTACAGTGCAACATCGATTGCTCAAAAAACAATAAAAATAAATTTACAGAATTAAATTAGAACAGAATATACCTTTATAGATATTGTTACATATTTAAATCCTTGTCATCAAGATGCTCCTGTGATGGTCACGGCTCATGGAAAGTAAAACCTAAATCTGTCACAGGGATGGTTGGGTTTATTCACGCGTATATATATATATATATATATATATATATATATATATATATATATATATATATATATATATATATATTTATATATATTCTTTCTTCATTGTATTTTTTTATTTTTTTCTCTTTTCACATTTGTATTTCCCACATTATCATAATAGGCTGTATATTAACTCATTGGAAGAAAACTGGTATTTCTGTGTGAAACACGACACTGAGCACCCCCATATAACCAAAATGTGATGATCCTCTTTCCACAGCACCTCTGCGTAGATTCGACTGTGAGATTGGTAGTCTAATCAGGCTCCTCCTAGTGAAGTAGGGGGTCACCCCTACTTAATATACAATAAAATAGAAAATAGGTACAGAAAGATAAAACTTGTTTCTTATCCATTCAAAAGCATTTCCTCACCAATCCACAGGGTTGTGGGCATGCTGCTGTAGGTATGGGGATTTCTCTTTGCTCAGGTGATTTGTGTGTTTGGCCAAACGTAAACGCTCTCGTCCATCGCTCCCCGATGCCATACTGAAACGGGCTGCTCCACAAAGCCTAGAGTCAAACAGAGGTAGGCCTTCAGACTGTTAATTAGGGGAGAGGTGGTACCTTAGTGCTTAAGGCATTGGAGTTTGGATCCGAAGATCATAAGTTCAGCCACACCAAACTGCACTCCTTGGCCCCTGAGGAAGGCCCTTAACCCCATAGCTGCTCAGTTGTATGAATGAGATAATTGTAAATCTCGCTCTGGCATCTGCCAAATGCCATTAACGCAAATGTAAACGTACTGCGCTGTGGCCATGTGTGAGATCATTTGGGCAGGTGGTTGCTCAGTGTTTAAGACATTGGACTTTGGATCAGAAGGTCAAAAGTTCAAATCCTAGCATCATTAAGCTGCCACTACTGGGCCCTTGAGCAAGGCCCTTAACTCTCAACTGCTCAGATGTAAGTCTCTCTGGATAAGGGTGTCTGCCAAATGCCATCAACTTGAATGTATATGGGTAGTATCTATACGAGCAGGGCCGGCGTTAGCTAAAGGCAGAGTAGGCAACTGCCTATATAACACTAACAAAACCAATACACTTGTTCAGCGCCATTTAAAGATGGATTATTACTTGCAGCCTGTTTACTCTGAGCTTAGAACAGCGCAGGCGCCCTGACGACTTTAGAATATAGATGCTACAATCATATTTTCATTATTCCAAATAGTGGGTCAAAGTGTCACTGTAAATTTTGCTTAAATGTCTAAAACCGGCCGTGTATCCTGTATATATATATATATATATATATATATATATATATATATATATATATATATATATATATATATATATATAGTACAGACCAAAAGTTTGGACACACCTCATTCAAAGAGTTTTCTTTATTTTCATGACTATGAAAATTGTAGATTCACACTGAAGGCATCAAAACTATGAATTAACACATGTGGAATTATATATGGAATTATATACATAACAAAAAAGTGTGAAACAACTGAAAAATGTCATATTCTAGGTTCTTCAAAGTAGCCACCTTTTGCTTTGATTACTGCTTTGCACACTCTTGGCATTCTCTTGATGAGCTTCAAGAGGTAGTCACCTGAAATGGTCTTCAACAGTCTTGAAGGAGTTCCCCGAGAGATGCTTGGCACTTGTTGGCACTTTTGCCTTCACTCTGCGGTCCAGCTCACCCCTAAACCATCTCGATTGGGTTCAGGTCCGGTGACTGTGGAGGCCAGGTCATCTGGCGCAGCACCCCATCACTCTCCTTCTTGGTCAAATAGCCCTTGATGCCTTCAGTGTGACTGAGCATTCAGTTTGAATGAGAAGGTGTGTCCAAACTTTTGGTCTGTACTGTATATATATATATATATATATATATAAAACACTGTATTTCCAGAAGTGTCCCCAGTGTTCAACCTTGCTTGCTCCATGTCACAATGTTGGCTTTATTGGTTAAAGAAACTGCATTAGAAGCATTAGATCAGCACATGTTAGTAAGGCTGTTTTCTGTTTTAATGTAAAGAATAAGGGACAGTCTGAGGACAAGACATTTTGGTGCTTATTATTAGTGTTTACATAAACATACATTGCATGTAAGGCTTTTGGTGCTGCTGGGATTTGATCTCATTCTTCTGACCAGGTTGGTGAGCTGATCTATCACTGGAATATTATTTATAATATAATATTGATACAAGATGTGACTTTAGATTTTTGCTGAATGAGCTTCCTGACAGTGTCCTCGATGTAATCACAACTCTTAGAGAGCATGCAAAATACAACAGCTGGAAAAGCAGGTAGTTTGCTAACTGGAACACAGTGTCTTTCAGGTTATGGGACATATGGCATGAAAAAGCGTGTACTGTACCAATACACTGTACTAAACACTGTACCAATACACTGTACTCATACACTGTACTCATACACTGTACTTATACACTGAGATCTTGGTGATTGCACCTGCGACATATTTGTTACCTGAAGCGATCCTGAGACGCAGTGCAGTAAAGAAGTCTATGGTAGTGTGGAGGTGTGTGTCCGCAGTCCCGCTGTGCAGAACTCAGACTCAGAGTGGTGTCTTTGCTATAGAAAGCTCCAGTGAGCAGATTGGACGTTGCGGGCAGAGCAGCAGATGACAGGGAGCGAATCCAGCATGACCTGAGCATCATAAAGCCCGCAAAAACAACACAACTGGCCCGAGAATCTTAAATCCGGCACTGTCAAATTGAACTTTGAAAATAGGCCACACGAGGTCGCTATAGTGAGCGTTTTACTCACTATACACCAATTTCAGTCTTAAATATGATATATTATGATTGATGATATTGGGTCATGATACATGACCTTATAAAAAATCAACATTGTGAGTAAATCAACTCGGATATCATGATGTGTACCTGCGTCCGTTTTTATTTACTTATTTATTTTTTTGTATTGTAACGTATAATGGCTCCTGTCCACAAGAAGGCGCCATATCACATCCCCGCTCAAAATACCCGGAAGTAAAGGTGTTGCAAATGGAACGCTTTTACTTCCTGTTTCTCGTGGTAACAACAAACTAGACGGTGCAACATGGCGGATCTCGGGGAAGATGAGCTCAAAAAGCTCGAATATTTGTCTTTAGTGTCGAAAGTGTGCACTGAGCTCGACAACCACTTGGGAATCAGCGACAAGGATCTTGGTGAGGGGGAAAAAAAAACAACATTTAAAAACGGCGAGATGTTTCTTCCTAAATGATGTGCACTAGCTACTGAGCCACTTAGCCGCGGTGGCTACTGAATATGAAATCGCTTCATGTCGCACATGTAGTCGACTATTTATGATTTCGAGATTATTATTTGATTTCGGTAGAGTGTAGTTGTACAGCTTGTAAGCAGCCGTTAAGGATTTATTATGTGTGTCGGTTTGCTAGTTTATACTGTATGTATGAGGACATGTACTGGTCTCGGCAGAACCGATATGACCATCATCGCCTGAAGATTAACAATGTACATGTGTTATGTTAGATTATGTAAGGGTTGTTTTTTTTTAAAGGTATATCACTGCAAATAACCAGAAAACTATTCCAGGTGGGGTATTGGTTAACGTTTTCCGCATGTTAGATGTTTCCACCACCATGGTCTAGCTTAAATAGAAGAGTCCTTATTAACTCTAATATTTTATTCGTGTAGCATTTTTAACAATGTATATTGTTGCAAATCAGCTTAACCGATTTCAAAAGATTACGGATATGACGTTTAAATGTATCAAATCGACTTATTTTTGTTAAATAAAAAATCAGTCTATATAAGTTTATCCATTTAAAGTTTTTCCTAATGAGCTAAGAATTTTTCCCTAAGTCAAGAAGACTTCGAATGAGATAGTATGGCAGAACCCTTAAAAAGGAACCAGACACACAAGGGAACCCATCATCATCTTGTTTGCACCTACAGGTAGTCGTCGACTTTACGACCACATTCGCTAGCCGCGGCGTACGACAGTGCGTACAGGCTTCCGGCATAATTTCACAGTACTGTACATATAGCCTACTCTACTTACGACCAAATCGTGTTACGACCGGTATGTCTGGTACGCACTGTCGTACGCCACGTCGTCGACTACCTGTAATGTCCGTTCATTATAGTACCATCAATGTTGAGGTTATCAGCTTTTAGCTGTGATGGATGCTTAAAAGGCATTTTAATGGCAAATCTAAGCCACTGTAGCACACTGCTGCAGTCCAAATCCAGCTTCATAGTTCTGAGGTTAATCCTCCAGGTAACTTTGTGCATCTGTTAATGCAGCAGCATCCTTAGCAGCAGCAAGTCATCTCCAATTGAAAAGGACTCGATCCATAGGCAGTTTGTCAGGATGAATCTAACTGGTCTGAAAAGAAGAAAGAGGCAAGATCTTTGGGATCTCACAAGCATGTTTAACTCAACATAGGGGTGGAAACAGAGCGAAAAAACAATGCATTATGATGTCTTTTTTTGTAATGTAGTCTATGCTGCAGGTAATGACTCCAGCGAGACTCGCTATGACAGCATAAATAAAAGCTAGAAGGTGACTTTCTCTGTGTCTTTTACTCATAACTTTTTTGCTTGTTGTTTACAGCGGAGTTTGTCATCAGCCTTGCAGAAAAGAACCCAACATTTGAAAGTTTTAAGTCAGTCTTGATGAAAAATGGAGCAGAGTTTACAGTAAGTCATTGTATTTATTTACTTTTTATTTTTAAGTTTGTTTTTGTGCTCATGTGAGCTTCAAGTTTGAGTTGAATATGAGGTTGTGTCTATAAAATAAATTAATATGATGATGACTGGTTGAAAACTATAACAGTTATAATAACAGTGCAGGGTGTTTTTTCTTCCCTATGTTTTGCATTATTATTAAGAGCAATGTGTCGGTGCTAAAATAGTAAAATATATTGTAATTGCTTATTAGAGTTTATCCTTTAAAAAAAATGTCAATTCATATTAAAGCTATTGGCTGATATAGTTATGGTTCATATGTGATCTTCTCTACAGGACTCACTTGTTAGCAATTTACTCCGTCTCATTCAGACCATGCGACCCCCCACTAAAGCATCCACAAGTAAAGGTAAACAGTGAATTAGTTTGGCCTAAAAATGAAGATGAATACATTTAAAAAGACAAATTATTTTAATACTTTATGTATTTTGTTTTTGTAGGCAGTGAGCCTGTGGACAATCAAAAGTGTGAAAAAGACCGGTTAAAGGAGCTGTTTCCTGCCTTGTGCAGAGCCGATAATCCTAACACCAGAGTGAGTCATTCCTCTTCTTTCTCTTCCTCTCCTTTTTATATAAATGTGTTTAGAAAATAATAAAAATGGAATATAAAATTAAACCGTGTTTCTGGTAACTGTAATTTTTGTTGTTGACCAGAACATGCTGGATGAAGATGATGTGAAGGTTGCAAATGATGCTATGAAGGAGCTGGAGATGTTCATGCCCAGTGTCAAGGCCACAGAGTCTAAGAGCAGCAAGAGGTGTGATTTATGCTCTATTAATGTTTGTCTTTTTTTGTGTTATAGTTCTTATAGACAAATTTGTTCGTTTTAGTTTTAAAAGAGAAGATTTAGTAATGACTGAATAAATCAGACTCAGATCAGATAAAATATGTGTACTGTTTACTCGGATTACATCTGGTACTCCAGATGTTCCTAAAGTACAACATTCAACAATGCAGCAGACTATTATGTGTTTGCTACTCTTAATAAGTAATAAGCTGTAACTGTAATTAAAATAAAAGAACAATACTTGGTAAAACTATTCCAGAAAAGAAAGGGGCTTTAATGTTTTGAAAACCAAATATTTATTTGTAAAAGGATAAATTCTCATTTCTGCATTGTTCAGATCTGAAGCCAGCAGCAGCAAGAAGAGCCGGAGAAGTAGGAGTCGCAGCCGAAGTCGGGACAGGGACCGGGACAGGGACCGGGACCGGAAGAGACGCCATCGTTCTCGCTCGCGTTCCAGATCTCGCTCTCCTGACAGGGAAAGGAGAAAGCGCAAGACTCGCTGGCATTCCCGCAGCAGGTCCAAGAGTCCAGGCCGAGTGGACAGAGCTGACCGAGAGAAAGGATCAGACCGCTGGAGGGATAAACATGTGGACCGGCCGCCCCCAGAGGAGCCTGCTGTAGGTGACATCTACAATGGCAAAGTGACCAGCATCATGCAGTTCGGTTGTTTTGTGCAGCTTGAAGGGTTGAGGTTGGTTTGTGTTTTACCTTGTGTCTGCATTTGATTATCTAGAGAAATTAGTTTAGACTAATATTGTTTTACTTTTTTTTTTTTTTTTAGTTTGTATGTAGTATTATTATAATTTATTTTTTTTAACATGTTGATGGAATCTTTCTTTTTTTTTATTACGGGATGTTTTTGCATACATGAATTTAAAGATCTTATATTGTCATTTAATGGTTATATTTATATGTGGATATAGGAAACGTTGGGAAGGCCTGGTGCATATCTCTGAACTTAGAAGAGAAGGAAGAGTGGCAAATGTGGCAGATGTGGTCAGCAAAGGTCAGAGGGTGAAAGTCAAGGTGTTGTCCTTCACAGGCTCGAAGACCAGTCTGAGCATGAAGGTAATAAGCCAAAGAAACAAATCATCTTCTGTTTGCATTCATACTCTAGACCTCTAGTTTAATTTACTGAAGTTGTATTTCTTTATTTATAATACTTTGAACATTATGAAAATGAGTATAGACACAATGTCTCGCACACCATGCTGAATTATTTCCTTTGCTATCAAAAAAGATGTATGGTCACTCTGACCTTAGAAGGACACCACTACTGACAAACTTTATATGTGTAAATGATATGAATATATAGTGGTGAAATCTGAATATATATATATATATATATATAACAAATATATATTTTTTGTTTATCATAAGTAAAATCATAATACCTTTTGCTTAATATGCTTACTTGATTATATTTGCTTTTTCATTTGTCAGGATGTTGAACAGGAAACAGGTGAAGACTTAAATCCAAACAGACGAAGGAATGTTGGTGGAGAGGGTCAGGAGGAGTCGGCTATGAGGAATCCCGATAGACCCACCAACCTTAACCTGGGTCATGCTCCTGAGGTGGAGGATGACACACTAGAGCGCAAGAGACTCACCAAGATTTCTGATCCTGAAAAGTGGGAGATTAAACAAGTATGCATTCTGGAACAGATGGTTTGGCTAAAAACATTATACTACTGCTAAGCTTCTTTCTTGTATTTGTCCAGTAGATGGCAGCATTATTCTCACTAGTAAAGTTTGTTCCACTGCACTAAAAATCTGTTGAATGGTTTGTTAGTAATGTGTGGGTATTTATTCATGATTCATTAATGTCTCCAGATGATTGCTGCCAATGTGCTTTCCAAGGAAGAATTTCCAGACTTTGATGAGGAGACTGGGATCCTTCCTAAAGTAGACGATGAAGAGGGTATGCTAGAGTGACTTCTGAATTTATTCACACACATTTTTGTTCCTTTCTTGAGCACTATAACCAGTCATTTTACATTCAGTACCTTTTGCTTTCTTTAAATTGTCCCTCTTTCAGATGAGGACCTGGAGATTGAACTGGTGGAAGAGGAGCCACCTTTTCTAAGAGGACACACAAAACAGAGCATGGATATGAGCCCTGTGAAAATAGTGAAGGTCAATAAACATTCTAAATAGAAGATGTATTATCACGAGATGTCTGAAACGAATGCTTTGTCTTTTTAATTAATTAATTTAATTATATTATTTTGTTTTAAGAACCCTGATGGCTCGCTGTCTCAGGCAGCCATGATGCAGAGTGCTCTGGCTAAAGAGAGACGGGAAGTGAAACAGGCTCAGCGTGAGGCTGAGATGGACTCTATTCCTATGGGCCTCAACAAACATTGGGTTGACCCCCTACCGGATGGTATGACTCTGTTGCTTTGTTTAGGTGGAGGCCACTTAGGTTTTTTCCAGTGCAGTGCATAGCGTGACATCATTCAGGACAGCTATACTGTTCTATAATCAATATATTCCTTCTTAAGAATATGCGTTTAGACTGCTGTAGGCCAATGTATTAGTTTTCTGAGTATTTTTAGTTATTTTCAGTGCAGCTACCGAGCATATAAAATGATTTGGACATTATGTAATGTTAAGCACGTCCCCTATCAAGCAAGAAAAGCCTCTGTGTGACTAAATATGAGGATTGATGGCCATCTGGTTTCCTGCAGCCTGTTAAAAGGGAGCACTAAGGCTGATCTATAGTTTACTTAGATAACGACGTGCCGTGTGGCCTGGCAACTATTCTGCTTGTCAAAAAAGGATGTGCACTCTTCTGTTCCTTCATGCACTCATGTTTATCGCCACACCCCCATAGTCGACGGCAGGCAGATCGCCGCAAACATGCGGGGCATTGGCATGATGCCCAACGACATCCCAGAGTGGAAGAAGCACGCTTTTGGTGGGAACAAGGCCTCCTACGGAAAGAAGACTCAGCTGTCCATCATTGAGCAGCGAGAGAGTCTTCCAATTTACAAGCTCAAAGAGCAGCTCATTCAGGTCTGTGTTTTACGTTCATGGTGTAATTATTAAATTAAAAACTGATTTATGGTTATAATGATTAAAAAAAATAAAACCTTTGTTTAGAGTGTGCAGATTCTTTGTCTATAACTTCCAACTATCTTCCATCATTTGGTACTGGAAACATGTGACAATTATTATGCTTTGGTGTTGTTGCAGGCTGTTCATGATAACCAGATCCTTATTGTGATTGGAGAGACGGGATCAGGGAAGACCACACAGATCACTCAGTATCTGGCTGAGGCTGGATACACAGCGCGTGGGAAGATTGGCTGCACACAGCCCAGAAGAGTGGCTGCCATGTCTGTGGCCAAGAGAGTATCTGAAGAATATGGTTGTTGTTTGGGTCAGGAGGTAAAGAAGCTATATTAATATTGTGCGTTTATGATGTCCAGCCCACTTGCGTGCCAAATCCATTTGTTGCCTTTATTTAGTTAAGCCTTGTACTGCCTGGGATATAGAGTCATAATCATATAATCATAACATCTTTCTTCCTGTTTACACAGGTGGGCTACACTATCCGTTTTGAGGACTGCACAAGTCCAGACACAGTCATCAAGTACATGACAGATGGTATGCTGCTGAGAGAGTGTCTGATTGATCCTGATCTGGGCCAGTATGCTATCATTATGCTGGACGAGGCTCACGAGCGGACCATCCACACAGATGTGCTTTTTGGCTTGCTCAAGAAGGTAGAGCCATTATGATGTACTTTTATATGATTGATTTTCGAACACTCTGTTGCTTGTAGAGAACACTCTGTAAACCTAATTAGTTTAGCAAAGTTTAGATAAAAACATCTAGGCTAATAAAATTGCTACTGAATTATGTGCTCCATAATTCATGTTAATTATGTTAATGTGGCTATATTGGTTTGATATGGTTGTATTGTGATTTTGTGCAGACGGTACAGAAACGAACAGACATGAAGCTGATTGTGACATCTGCTACACTGGACGCGGTTAAGTTCTCACAATATTTCTACGAGGCGCCCATTTTCACTATCCCAGGTCGTACTTATCCAGTCGAGGTTCTTTACACTAAAGAGCCTGAGACAGATTACCTGGATGCCAGTCTGATCACGGTCATGCAGATCCACCTTACTGAGCCACCAGGTGCGCAGAAGTGTTTTATCTAGGAATATTTCAGTGGTCACCCTTACTGAACATACACACAGTAATTTGTGTTATTTTTATCAAGACTTCATATTATTGCTATTATGTACATAAAATATGTGGAAAGATCATTGATCTAATTAGTGAGAATTAAGTCAGTAGTTATCACATCAGTAACTTTTGTTTGAATCTGCAGGTGATATTCTGGTATTCTTGACTGGTCAAGAAGAGATCGACACAGCCTGTGAGATCCTGTATGAGCGAATGAAATCACTAGGCCCTGACGTTCCAGAGCTGATCATCTTACCCGTGTACTCTGCACTGCCCAGTGAGATGCAGACCAGGATCTTTGACCCGGCTCCACCTGGCAGCAGAAAGGTAGCAGTTTCTGTCATGTAGTAGCTATATATTTCAACCTCTCGACTTATTGCATTTGTTTAACCATGACTCACTTGTATGATTTACTTATTAGGTGGTCATTGCAACAAACATCGCTGAAACTTCTCTTACCATTGATGGAATCTATTATGTGGTAGATCCAGGGTTTGTTAAGCAGAAGGTGTACAATTCAAAAACCGGCATTGACCAGCTTGTGGTGACCCCCATCTCTCAGGTACACACACACGCACATACCCATAGCAAAAACAGTTAGATGCTATAGATCTGTAAAGACTTATATTATATGGTTGTGGTGTTGTAGGCTCAGGCTAAGCAGCGAGCAGGCCGTGCAGGGAGGACGGGGCCTGGCAAGTGCTACAGACTGTACACAGAACGTGCTTATAGAGATGAAATGCTCACCACCAATGTCCCTGAGATCCAGAGAACTAACCTGGCCAGCACTGTGCTCTCCCTTAAGGTAAATGTGTTTAAATATGGTTGCACACTTTTGAATCTTGTGTAGATATGTATTTTTTTCATGCTATTTTTACTAATCAATTTTTGTCCCTGTTTAGGCTATGGGCATTAATGACCTGTTATCATTTGACTTCATGGACGCTCCTCCGATGGAGACACTGATCACAGCAATGGAACAGCTGTACACATTAGGAGCTCTGGACGATGAAGGACTACTCACTCGTCTGGGACGCAGGGTACGACTTATCAAATATTGTGTGTATGTTCTGTTAATTAAAAAAAAATTAGATATAAAAAAGAAATGGTGTTTAATTACACAACAGTACGATGTATTTTGAAGCATTTTCTCATTTTCTGTTCCTCTCAGATGGCTGAGTTTCCTCTAGAGCCCATGCTATGTAAGATGCTCATCATGTCTGTCCACCTGGGCTGCAGTGAAGAGATGCTAACCATAGTGTCCATGCTCTCAGTGCAGAATGTCTTCTATAGGCCAAAGGTAACAAGTATCATTGATAACACTTATTAATGAATAATTCTGGTGGCCATTGTTAATTTGTATATTTTCCTTTTCCCTGTCTTGGATAGCTCACCATGTAAAATGAAGGTTTAGTGTGTGTTCCAAGATTTATAGAAGTTTAATTGGAGTTCAAGTCAGTTTTTGCCATAAATACTTCAGACATGCAACCATTTTTCCCTTGCACTTTCCTGGCTCACGCACTTGCAATTGCACAAAAGGTTGTGATTTTATTAAAAATAAAACTTGACAGGAGAACGTGTGCCCTGCGTATGCACAGTGTGCAAACACAGAAGACGAGAAGGGGAATTGGCGACAGAGATAGTGTGCTCAACCTTTGCAGAAAGTGGCGTACGCACGTTTCCAGCCATGTTTATACGCACTGCTCCATGTTTTTAGTTAAATGGACTTAACAAAACACAGTTTCCCTCTGTGCTTTTTTTATATTGAAATTACTCGTTACTTAAAGAATTGTTCATCCCTAATACATATACAATTAATTTTTATTTATTTAATACTACCTTTTGACTCCTTTCAGTTTTGAACCAGCACTGCTATGTTGGCAAAGCTATTGTTATTAGCTCTCATGCTCCCTGTTTGTTCAGTCACAGGGGTATCCCCAAATATTAGTATAGCTGACTAGCAGGCCTGTAGTGTTGCTGGCTCTGTTTAGTTGGCGGTCTCCCTGCTGCTGTCTAGCTGACTAGACATGGCTACTTAATGCTAGATTAATACATTTTCCCACATCGTACCATGCACACTGTTTACTGTGGAGTCTACTGGATTTCCATTAGTACGTGGCTCTGGCAGTGGAGTTGTGTTTTCTGGGTTTTTTTTCCCTTCACACAACAGATCCATTATTTTATTTTATTTATTTTTTTACTTTGGAAAGGTTAGGCTAAGGAATCATGCACAACCCTTTTTTTAAATATATCCACATCACTCTAGGACACATTCTTAATATTTGTCTTTTAAGCACAGGCATTAAAGTTGTACCCTTCTGCACTTTTTCTCTTTCTGCCTTCCAGTGTTTTTGGGATTTGCGCTAAATTGCATTGCCTTCTACTGGCTTCAGTATATTGTGTTATTTAATTGATTTGCCCCTATGTACTCTCCAACAAGGAGTAGGCCTTTCAGGACCCTATTTGCCTACATTATCCAGATTCTCTGGTGATTCTCTCCACCATTGCCATTTAGAAGGTAAGAAATATGTAACTGTAGTTCTTTGAAGCCAGGACTCCTTTGGGACCATTGCCAAAAATCCGGTGAGAAATCTTTAAAGTTAATAAGTACATATTGTAAATATGGTCGTCTGGTGTATTTAATGGCAAATATTGTGTCATACATCATCGGTTTGCTGCATGAGTTCAGCATGCACATGGTCAACCCCTGGTTATCTTGTGCTCAGGGTTATTAGATATAGTCAGTGTTATAATCAGCACCCTGAGAAAGAACAAAAGTATTATGTTTCTAAAGCAATACAAATAACTGTTTATATCTGTGTGCTGAATCTTAGGACAAACAGGCTCTAGCTGACCAGAAGAAGGCTAAATTCCACCAGCCTGAGGGAGACCACCTCACTTTACTGGCTGTGTACAACTCTTGGAAGAACAACAAGTTCTCCAATCCCTGGTGCTACGAGAACTTCATCCAGGCTCGCTCTTTACGGCGTGGACAGGATATCCGCAAACAGATGTTGGGCATCATGGACCGGTAAGGAATTCTATGGACATTATATTGCATCAAAACACAATTTGAAATGAGTTTATTCTGTGGAAACTTGGTGTGCATTAAAACGATTTGAGTGCATAAAAAATCTCATCACCTCATTTCTCATATTTTTCTAGGCACAAATTGGATGTGGTTTCATGTGGTAAGGCCACAGTGCGTGTGCAAAAGGCAATCTGCAGTGGATTCTTCCGTAACGCTGCTAAGAAAGACCCTCAGGAAGGCTACAGGACGCTTATAGACCAGCAGGTGGTTTACATTCACCCCTCGAGTGCCCTATTCAACCGACAGCCTGAGTGGTATGTATGCGTTAACATAGACCAATTAATCATCCTGTAATGATCTTTTCTGTCTCTCTGTTCTCTGATAACACGCGTCTTCATTTGCTTTCAGGGTGGTATACCATGAACTGGTGCTGACCACCAAAGAGTACATGAGAGAGGTGACGACAATCGACCCACGTTGGCTGGTGGAGTTCGCTCCGGCCTTCTTCAAAGTGTCCGACCCGACTCGCCTCAGCAAGCAGAAGAAACAGCAGCGGCTTGAGCCTCTCTATAACCGTTATGAGGAGCCCAACGCCTGGAGAATTTCCAGAGCTTTCCGCAGACGCTAGAACAATGATGCACTTACAATGTGCTTATGGTCTTGTGGTGTCCTTTTATGCTGCTGATGACCCATTAATAACATCTGGACAGATCTTGAAGTTTTTGTTTTTTGGGGGAAGGGGGTATATATTATTATTTTCTTTTTGTAAGTACTTATTATTGGGCTTTGGAATGTTCCTCCATAAATCTGTAACTGTATAACACATGGGACCTTTTGTCAGTTTAAAGACAAAAATATATAATTTTCAAATTAATAGATGTACAACTTTTGTTGTATTGTACTTTTATGTAACACCTTTTGTTTGCTTTTCTGGCATGATCTATTAGTAATGAAAAAGAAAAGTACCGAGTATATTTGGTTCTGACGTTCATTCCCATTGAAAGATTGATTTTTAGATCATCAGTGATTGTTTCACAAAATAAGGAGATTGGAATAAATAGATTTGGTTTGTTTCTTTTATGCCTCAAACCATTCTTGTTTGTTTATTTATTAACCATTGTGGACCATTACGTCTGTTATGGTCTTCACAAACTGTATGTTTTATCTGCATTTCATGGCAGGATTTCGTTAAAAATTTGTCCAAGCTTTTATTTCAATCCTCCGTTGTATTTCATCATTTAGGATCCTTGTGTTGTATATTAAACTTAAGTTTAAAAGGCCAGATCAATATCATTTCCATTTTTATTTGTATTCTTCCCAAGTCCAAGAAATTAGAATTGTTTGTTTCCTTATAACCAGATGTCCCAGGAGTAAATATATACTGTAAGAAAACAGCCAGCCCTTTTAAAGTAAAAATCATCACTTGCAGAAATCCCTGTAAAACCAAGAGTTTTATTTCAGTGAAATAATCAGTAATCGTATCATTAACATCTTAAATATGTATAAAATATTTGAAAAGAAAACACTGGAGTATGGTTGATAAACATAATTGTAGTATTTATTTATAGTTTTATTAAGATTATTTGGATTATAATGTTACTGTTTAGAGAAATGCCCTCCAGGACTCCAGGTCCAGCGCATCATTCAGGTCACAAGTCAAAGGTCACCCGGCTCTTTGAATGAGTAGTCATGTGACCGGAATATTTACATCCTGGAAGGCAATTCTGGGTTTAGCTGTCTATAACAAAGAAGATTTCAAGAACACTGGGAAATATTTGCGTGAAAGTGACATATTTAGTGAAGAGTTTATGCTACTCACATTTTGGTGAGCTGATATATTAGAGGATTTGCAATATGGCTTGTTTACATATTATGTTTGTTCATAAAAGAGCCCTTTGTGACTAAGTGATCACTGGTTGCATAACTAAATCATACATATGTTCCTCACCTTTGTATCTTGAACACCCATATCATTAAGCTTATGTTCAATACCGAAGTGGGAAAACAATCTGGTCTCAGGGAATGGTAGGAATAATAACTGGATCTTTTTATTAAGCACTTTGCTGAACCACAGGCACGTGTTTGTATTGAATAGGCCGCAGAGCTGAGAGGACATCCCTAATGATATTAATTTAAACAAATCAAGAAAAAAAAAACACCATAGCCTTATATATACAAGTGGATGGGGCCAACATGTGCAATAGGTGCATGGGGGGAATATCGGGGCTGTAGGTGGCATTAGTACATGTAGCCTTTGGAGTAGGGCTGAGGGCCCAAGTTGGTGGCAGCGGCTTCGGAGGGGTAAGACACTCCTTCGTCCAAGTGAGACAGTGGCACCGTGTCTTCCTCGTTGACATAGCGCTCAAACTCGGCCTTTACACTAGGCCGCTGATTGTCAGGGAATGCGAGGGAGATCAGTGCCTCCGGCTCACACACGAATTTGTAAACGTAGCGCTCACCTGCCACCTAAACACAAGAAAATTATTATTTCAATTATTATTTCTTCGATGGAAAAGCGTATAGAAGTACGTTATATTTATTTTTGTCCTGCTGATACCTTTTGCATAATTCCTTTCTCATAGTAGTATCGCAGGGAGCGACTTAGTTTGTCATAATTCATGGCTGGACGATTCTTCTGCATCCCCCAGAGCCTGGCCACCTAAAATAAAGAGTAGCACAAACAGCAGGATTTATATAAGCAGTTGCTATGAGAATTTCTTCTACTGTAAAATGTACTACAAACACGCATTTCTTCTTGTTTTTTCAGTGAGAAACAGAATTCTGAAGAACATTGTCTTTCATTGCTAATTGAAAGACAAAAGGAGTCTCAGTCTGTAGAAAATACATTAGAAACCACTTTATGAGCCATGTTCCAATATTAATCAACTGTTCAAGAAATGCTACCACTAGTACCCATGCCTCATACAACTGTTAACCATTTATTACTTGTTTCCTTATTAATCTGATATTCCAAGTCTTTTTTTGCTGCTTAAATGAATCAGAATGCCAATTAATAATTTCCTTTGCATGCATTCCTATAACGTTTACATATTGCATTATTAAAAATATGCAAGCTTCAAGACACCACAACGATACATGATGTAATATGATCCCGTCACTAGGGGGCATTACTGGCTGTGTCCTGTTTAAAACTTTATTATTAACATCCTAAAGACGTTTGAACATTCCAATATGATTGTTTTTTTCTCTCTCTTCATTTTAATCAGAAATGTGATACTGTAGTAGAGTTCTTACTTTCTCTGTACAAACAGGCAAGCTTGTGCAATTCTGTAGCAGACTTAAGCATCTGACAATTATCCCTTCATAAATTAGTAAAACATACTCATGTCTTAACTGTTCAACAAATGCTACTTGAGACTTATGAGGCTGTCCCAGAGATGCTGATTTTGTCTGATCTTTCTGAGAGCTCCCAGGTCTAATTGGAATAGTAATACCCCAGAACTAATGAATGATTAATGTTGTACAGTAGAGCCAGTCTGATGGAGGCATCTCTCTGTGACCGTCTGCTGACTCATGCTATTTAGCCGTCTACTGATCACAGACAATGGGAGGTTAACATTCATGCCTCAACCACAACAGCTTGCTTTGACTCGGCCAAAGTGAAGGTCTGTAATATTTGGTAATGGAGCCACACTCCATTTTGTTTCCCTCTGTCGTTAAGTGAAGTAAATAATGCATGGCTACTAATGGAGGCAGACTTTGTGTGGGTGGGTAGGCCCTGGGGAGCAGCACGCTGATCACAGAAAAAAATCTTTAGATGAACAGCTGTACAAAAATTCACTTACAAACACAACATTAATAACATGTCTGTGCAACAACTCAGTGATAGGTTAATTTAAAAAAAATGATATGTATACCAAGGTAAACATTTATATAATCTTGAAGAGAACTCCTTATGTATTTTACTGCCTAAAATACAGAAGTTTTGACTTGACAGTTTTAAAAGACATTGTGAAATAACAATCTCCACTTTCTCCATTGTGAAATAACAGTAAGCCCCTAAGTCCTAATATTCATTCATCTTCAGTAACTGATTTATTTTTACCAGGGTCAGAGTGTTTTTTTAGAGCTAATATCAAAAACACTGGGCATGAAAAAGGCAAATACCCTGAATGGAATACCTTGCACACATTTGTTCACACCTGGGGCAATTTAAAGTAGTTAATCCTCCAACTTATATGAACAGTGAGAGGAAAAACACAAAACATAGAGGAAACCTACGCAAGCATCATGGAGCTGTGAGGTAACATTGTTACCCACTGCACCACTTTGCTTCACATAAAACTGTTTAAATTAAATCGAAGACACAGGTGATTCAGCAAGCCCTCACCTCTTCTGGCTCTATGAGTTTGAACTCCATGCCACGACCAGTCCAGGCAATAAAGTGTGCATTGCCAGGGTCATCCAAAAGAGCGACCAGAAATTGCCAGAGCTGTAGAGAGCCACGCCGCTGATAGGGGGCACCATCACGGAACACGCTGCTGCCCTCCTGTTTCACCTCACCTATGTATAAACAGATATTTCACATTAAGTTAGCAGACAATTGTGAGATATATATTTCATGTTATATATTTTACTAATAATTTTTTATTTTATACTATTTAATTTTATTAGTCAACAACAGAGTTCATCACCATGTATTTTTGACCCTAAAGTTAATTGTCTAATCTCACCTAACATTTATCAGGCTCTTTTCTGAATTAAATCATATAATTGTAATTATTTATACTGTGTCAGTTTTTATATCTATTTCAGTGTAAATATTTTCTTTTTACTATGAATTAAGCTTTCCTCACCTGACATTGTTTAATACAGTGCATGTTAAACACTACTTAAACTTACATAACATTAAGTAACACCATAAGTAACAGCATCTTTTTCATTAACACTAGCATTTTTTCCCCTAATTACCAAATCATTAACATGACAATGTTTTTGCAGCTAAGGGCATATATATATATATATATATATATATATATATATATATATATATATATATATATATATATATATATATATATATGCATGCTTCATTATGGTAGTAACAATCATGTTTACAGAAAATTAGACCGTGAGAACTTTGCAGACTAAATGACAACTTCATGGTGCTTCTACCAGTTCAGCCAGTGAAATAATCTACAGCTATTCGAGACACATCAATCACCCAGACCATGGGAACTGGCAGCTCTGTTTCCTTCACCACGTCACAAGAGCCTAGGACATCATCATGCATGAGAAACTCTAGAGAGACCCAGCTCAAGATAACACAGACTTCTTATTGTGTAGGACAGAATTTGAAGCTTTTAAACAGTAGATGATGTTAAAGAGAAAGAACTGGAATGATTCATGTTCATGTAAAGACTTGTATTTCTTTATCCATAATGGTAGACTGCATTGGGTTTTACTGTGATGCAAATCTCAGTGACATTGTGAAAGTTAACACAAATAAATATGTTTAAAATTAATGTGAAGAACATGTGCTTGACATACCTTCAAATTTCTCTGGAACAACACGGGCATCACTTTCAAACATGTAGCCTAAAAACAAGACAAAGGAATGTAAGTTCACAGGCTTCACTGCCTTGATCATTTTTTTTTGTATCAGTTCAGGGTTTAATACAAGCTAAACAGAACATGTTAAATATTAATGGCTGTCATTAGAAGAAATTATTTTTGTCTGCCTTCGAAATTCATGCAAGAGTAATGACATAATTGTACAGTTTCATAGCCATTCAACCACTACCAGACATTTTCAAGCATGTCAAAAGATGGAGTAATTACATTATCATTACGTTTAATGTATTACGCTTTCAGAGAAGGAAGTGACTAAATGTCTATAATTAATCCGTCATTAAGGACTTGCTTGTGACTAAAATGACTCAAAATTGTGCGATAAATGGTTCTGGGCGAGCAAAGAAGTGGGTTATTTTTCTTTGCTGCAGGAAAAATACTGGCCTTGTCCAGTAGTAATATTTATCCTGGACTTCATCAAGCAGCAAAAAGACGTGTGCTGGTGCCAGTGGAAACACCGACCCGCTGACTTGGTTAGCCAATGACCGCACAGCCCTAGCCAATTCCAGCCAACTATGACTGATGTGTGTGAGCAACACAATTTCTAAACTTGAAATTTTGTCTATGCCCACAGTGAAGACAGGCACTAAAAATTCTCCAATAATAAGCAGTGATGGCCATACATTACCTTCATTGTTGTGCTGGGTATTAGGATAGCCTTCGTTGTGGTGGTACATAGAGGTGCACCCAGGCACATCTGTAAGGTATAAAACACGGAAATATGGCCTTGAATTACAATGTTAGGCCTCATACTGCTCAGCTCAAAATAAAATCTGCACCACTCTCATTCTGCTGGAATGAGGTTCGTGAAGTTGCTGATGCAATAACATCTATTACTGAATGCCTCAAGGACAAAAGATGCATTTATCATATCACCTGTCAACCACAATCTTTTCAAGTCATTACCAAAAGAAGCACAATGACAAATTTATTATTATTGCTATTATAGCAATTTATTTCCTCCCAAACTTAGAGTCTATTAAGCCAACAAACAATCAAAACAAGCTCTGTCTCAGCATGAGCAAATAAGTACTGTGGAGGGTGTAAGGTGGAGCAGCCTTGTGTCTGTATAGTTACTCATGCCTGGGGAATGCAGTGGCACAAGCCAAGATAAGATGTCACAGGGGAAAACAGTGTTCCTGCTTTAGAGGTTAAAGATCTCTAAGCATGGCTACTGAATATGCTCCTATATTGTATTTTTCATATGAATAAAGGCAACTGATTGGTTAAATTTTAAATCCTGATATGAGAGATTTCTGAGGGTTTTTTACTCTTCCTAAACATTCATGTAGCAGTGCAAGAACAATAGCCGGCTAAAGTAGGAATGGTTTTTCTACTGATTATCAGTAGGGAGTCATCCTAGATGGCACATCCTCCTAATGATGCTTTATGCTTCCTAATTTGACAGAAATCTTCCAATCAAATTTCAAATCATGACTTGTCAAAGTCAAAATACTTAAAAGAAGGAAATACTGAAGAAAGCTATGATTACCCCAATTCAGATGTTCCTTAGTTGCTATTATGAGTTATGACTGTAACTTTGTTTGTCTGACTGCACCCTGTGGTGTTCCCTGGGAAGAACAAAGAAGCTCAAAATCTGCTGGCTGTGCTCTGTCCCGAATGAGACGTCTGCCCATGCAGTGTCAGTGACACAGCACAGAAACTGCACTGACTTGCACTTGCAGGGTGCTAATGCTGAAAGTGGATGGACTTTTTCTGCCTGCATCTACCTCACTCTGCCCTGCCCCCTGGCCTCATATTTATGCCCCCTTCCCACCACCACTGCAGCTCACATTACCACCGCTACGCTTGTTTTTCCATTATGAGTTCATCTGCCTGCAGAAAAAGGAAGCTGCTGCTGCAACCCAACACCCTGAAGCACTCCAATGGGGATTCTAGTCTTTCCAGTGCCCTCCATTTTCTCAATGAAATTCCTATGCCTTACTGCCTTTCACAAAGTTGAAGAAAGGAGAGGTGGAGAAAAGACAAAGAAAATAATAAACTGACAAATGTAGTTGAGACCTTTACAAAATGTCATGGATTTGAAAAAAGGAAATTTACAAAATATAAAAAGTTACAGAGAGCATATTGGTTCTGGAAATTGGATTTGAATTCATTGCTACAGCTACAGTAGTGGCCTCAAACATCTTTAGTCTTAAATAAACATATGAGATACATAATCCTTTTATTGGATTTCAGCATGGTAAGATATATGGCTTCTAGTCATTGTGCTTTACTTCCAATAATGCATTTTGTGAGTTATACCCATGCTTCCATTTTGTTCCACATGTACACTCACCAGGTTCATAATTGTAGTCAGTAGGTTCCTGCTTGACCATCATATGAGCTGGTGGGAACCTTTGAGGGGCCACTGTGCTCATGTGGGCCGCTCGCTCATACAGTGGGTCCAAAAATTCCTGCTTGAAGCTCTGCTGGAGGTAGGGCATGCAGGGGTCTGAGTGCTGCCGATGGTACCCACTGCTGCCCCCAGTGCCTGCACCTCCTGCAGGGTTAGAGGGCATACGCTGCAGAGTTTGACCTGGAGGTCCAAATGGGGCACACATCTCTCCTGAGCCTGTTGGAAACCTGGAGCTAGAAAGTATTAACCAAGACATAGTTATTTAGACATAGAGTTATACAGTATATGAAGCAACTGCAACATCACCATTAATCTAAAGCAATTGTTATAATTAAGTGGTATTTGGGGTTATTACATAAGAATATGCATATTCTGGAACTTAAATAAAAAACCTTACTTGTCGAGCTACCCACTAGAGATAAATAGCAGTACTTTGCTTTCAAACAATGTTGTATGGTACAGTTATTCATCCAAACCCACCAATGTAAATGCCTTGCTCAAGTACTTAGGTCAGTTTCTCTCTCTCTCTCTCTCTCTCTCTCTCTCTCTCTCTCTCTCTCTCTCTCTATGTATATATATATATATATATATATATATATATATATATATATATATATATATATATATATATATTATCCATCGAATTTAGGTAGTAAGATAGATCAGCTTTAAAGTAATGCTAGTGTTGACTTTATTAATGGAGGCCCTTTAAAGTATAATTTTTTTTTTTTAATTTGAACAGAAGGTAAGGAATGAATCAAAATAAAGGTGGTTTTACCTGGGATTCATGGGGTAAGTCTGGCCGTGGCTGGGGTGTGACTGACTGGCAGAAGGAGAGTTCATGTACCCCGTTTCAGGACGGGTGCCCACCATTGGTTTTGGGGAGTAATGCTGCATGGGAGACATAGGAGTGCCAGGGCAGGAGGTTTTGGGTCCTGCTGCTGATGTTGCTGCTGCTGCTCTCTTTTGTTCATAGGCACTGTTAAGACAAGCAGCATTAAACCCCATTCAAACACATGAATATAATACAATAATCCTGCTGTCTGGCATTAGCCTATTTAAGAGTGTACTTCCTTTAGCACAGTCTAAACTTGTGAACGCCTGCTGACCTGGCGTAAAGGCACTGCTCTCCACTAGGATAGCTGAAGCTCTGCTTGTGACTGCACGACTGGCTGGGGTCTGAGCCCGGGCTCTGAGGCTCCTTCTTAATCTTCACCGGCGGGCTGTGGAATGCCACTGCTGCAACACAGACAAGCAGGTTCATTAATATAGCCACATTCCAGTGCAGCCCTCTTAAGCTCAAGGAGCAGCCCTAGAACAAATACTTTTGTCTGCACTGGAAATACCAGACTTGTTCAATGAATCCTTGGACCAAAACAAGACCGGAGACATGTGACACACGTACATACGTCCCAACTTCTGGTTAGGTTCTCATTCCTACATCATGGTAAAGACCAAGACCATCAATACACCTCAGACACTCCTTGTGTTGCCTGATGCATTTATCTTCATTCTTCATCACAAGCAGATGATTATATATGTCATGTCCTCAAAACTCTAGTGATAGACAGAATTTTTATGCCAACCTTTTGTTCATGGTTAGAACATTAAAAGTGAGGTGAGCCATTAACTGTTGTTAAGCTTCACAATGAATGCTCAACCTCAAAATGTACATTTAGCCCAGAACACTGATATCAGTAAACAAAGAATTCCTTAGTCATTCTGCAATTATGTAACATCCAACATCTCCTCCAGTGATTTGTCATAATCAGCTCAGTTTATATGTGGAAGATACATGTCTTTTTCTTTTTTAGAAATACACATACAGCAGCACAGAAAGAGCAGATTTTTTTTTTTTGTGTGCAGTTAGTTATTTTTTTATTTATATTTTTTTACTGTTTATTTTTTTGTTTTTTTGTACAATATTTATGATGTTTGATACAAGTGCTTGATAATCAATGTATGCCATGATTACCAATTGATTATTGTGGGAAAATGCTGACTGTATTTTTGTAAGATAATTGACAAAGAATGATATCCTAATAATATGGTACTCTAAATGTTCATTTATTAAATTCTGTGTTTTTATTCGAAAAAGAAACTGCAGCGGTGCAGGATCAACATAAATAATTCCCACTCTTTACATCTGAGATCCTGCTAATTAATGTTTTACTCAACTGAAATATAAAAAAAATGCAACTTAAAAACTCATATTTTAGAAACAAACTTAACTAAATTCAGATAGTCAGGGAAGGATTCCTCAATCCCAAGCTCAGCATGTGATGTCATGTATATGTGGCCAATCATAAAATGCACCTTCTTTTGTGTTAAATGTATTATATTGTGGTATAAATTAATATTTGCTTTAGCTCATTCAACAAATACATTATTCTTTTATAGTGGGGGAAATAATTATTTGATCCCATGCTGATTTTGTAAATTTACCCCCTTACAAAGAAATGAACAGTCTAGAATTTATGGTGAGTTTGTTCTAACAGAGAGAGAAAGAATATAACAAAATTATATTATATATATATATATATATATATATATATATATATATATATATATATATATATATATATATATATATATTAATTTGTATTTGATCGAGTGAAATAAGTATTTGATCCCCTACCAACCAGCAAAAATTCTGACCACCACACACCCAAATTACTCCTGTCCCTTTAAAAAAGAACTCCTAATATCAACTCATTATATGTATAAAATACATCTGTCACAAAATCAACTTCTTCCATTCAAACCTCTCCACCACCATGGGCAAAGACCAAAGAGCTTTCAAAGATTGTAGACCCGCACAAGGCTGGAATGGACTACAAGACCATCAGCAAAAATTTGGTAAACAAGAGACCACTCTTGGTGTGGTAATTCAAAAATGGAAGAAATACAAGATGTCAATTGAATGTAATGTGGTCAGATGAGACCAAAATTGAGCTCTTTGGCATCAACTCGACTGCCGTGTTTGGTGGCAGAGAAATGCTGAATATGACCCCAGGAGCACCGGCTCCATTGTCAAACACGGAGGAGGAAACATTCTGCTTTTGGGGTACATGAGGACTTTACCACATGAACGGGGCTATGCACTGCAGAATCTTGGTTGAGAACCTCCTGGCTTCAGCCAGAACACTGAAAATGGGTCGTTGATGGGTCTTCCAGCATGACAATGACCAAAAACATATGGCCAAGGCAAAAACCTGATGGTCTTGTAGCCCATTCCAGCCTTGTGCAGGTCTACAATCTTGTTGTTGATGTCCTTTGACAGCTCTCTGGTCTTTCCCATGGTGGTGAGGAGGTTTGAATGGGAGGTTTGATTCTGGGGCTGGTGTCTTTTATACACATAATCAGTTGATATTAGGAGTACTTTGTGGAAGTCAGAATTCTTGCTAATTTGGTATGGGCTCAAACATTTATTTCACTCGATCAAATACAACTTCATTTATAACCTGTCTGTAATGTTTTGTTCTGGATTTTTTTCTGTCTATCTGTTAAAATAAACCCACCATAGGAATTCTAAACTGTTCATTTCTTTGTAAGGGGGTAAACTCACAAAATCAGCAGGGGATCAAATAATTATTTCCCCCACTGTAATCTTAAACACACTGCTTAAATGTGATCATATCATCAGAAAAATAAAGTGAAAACATTGATGCAAAGGAGGGAAATCGCTCTTTTATAAAAAATAATATATCAAACATTGTTGAAGTAAGTGTACATTTCATGGTCAGACCTATCAGATCTATATACCTATCAGGCATTAAAAGAGTAAAATTTCCATTTTGTGTTAAGATGGATTTGTCAGGGAATGGACCATGAGCAGTCTTAACATGCGTGGGGCCTGGGTCTGCGCAGCAGCACTGCACTGCTGTTTATTATTGGAGGGGAGCAGCCACAGCTCTCAGACTGTGCGGTACAGGATGTTTTTCTAGGCCGCTCAGGGTAAACAGCAGCAGCTGTGCTCTTCCAGCTGAGCCCCAGCCTGTGTTTATAGCTGTTTATGTGTTGATTGTCGTGGGTGCAGACCTGACTGAACAGGCATGGCTGAAACCTAAGCTCAGGTAATTATATATTACCAGTCTAGGACGTAAGGAGAGAAAAGGCCTACTCTTACTATAATACTGCAACGAAATTAACAGCCCTCCCACATGCATCACAGAAAGAGAGAGGGGGGGAGGGCACTTTATCTTCTATTTTCCCATGCCGACCAGGGTGACAAGGAAATGTTGGCTTAAGAGAAGGCTCAGAATGGATTACAGACTATTTAAGATGTCTTTTCAGACAGAGAGACAATGGGTTAAGCACGTTAATTCACACAACCTATAAAAATGTGCTGTAAATCAAAAAAATTTAACATACTAAGGCTAAGACAGTGTTTTGATAGAAATGAACTTATCAAAGGAGCTTAAGATAAACATTTTTACAGTATATTTTAAAAATGTAGAAATTGTTACAAAGTTTTTCCCAGTTCTGGAGTATTCTGCACTCCATTTTGACAAAATCAAGAGCACATTTTTGCACTAAAAAACATACTACAATGAAATGTTTCAACCTACAATAAATAATAATCTTTAAAAAATATACTAGGTTTTGTACCTGTAAAATGTTGAACCATGTCCCATTAATCTAAACAAATGTCACGGTTGGAAAAATCCTTGAGAAAATGTAACATTATCAAGACATTTCCTGCTGCCATTAAACCTGCACTGAGTTTATAGGCCAGTGGCAGAAGAATAAACAGAGATGTGACACTAAGGTACTTTGCATTATACTTTTCCTGTCCTCTTTTAGTGGTAATTTGACGAAAACAGCCAGTCTCTGCTTTCTCTCTTATCCTGTTCACTTAGAAGTTACATCACATTTCCTCATATCCACTCATATTTCACAGGTTTTGTTTCTTGTAAGAGAGGAAGAAGAGTCATGAACTTGAACGTGGAGTGTGAGATCTGTGTGAAATATTTAGATATTTTAGATCATATACTGTACACAGTACATAGAATTAGGTTTAGGCTAAATCTTCCTACCAAATCACGTTTTTTTTAAACCTATAAAGTCAATGAACAACTAGACGTATTTCATTGGACATGTGACTGTGACAGTGATTTCTGCCTTTACGCAACCTTTGAAAGTCACAAACGTAAGTTGACAATTTTCTTGTTGCTTAGCATTGACACCTCTCTTTAAGAACTGCACATATGTGTGAAAAACCAGTAGCATTGTGCGTAAATGACAAGAGTGTCTCTCCATTCAGAACAGCTCTAAAGAAGACCTGGACTTTACATATGTAAATAGCATGCTTCAGAGGAAAGGAACAGGGAGGTGAAGGGGGGATGGTCATGGTTGATTACTTTAGGAAGTGAGGATCATTATGGAAAGCCATTCAGACAACTCCCACCACAAACAAATCTCAGGACCTCGATACCCCCACTCCCACTCCAGACAAAAAGACAGCCACCAGCTGTGACAGATGGAAGCATCGTTGGCTCCTCAAAAAAGCATCTGCAGCTCTGACATGTGGATCTGTCTCAACTTGAATTCCATTTATGACTGAGAATCCAAAAATCATAAAAAGTTAGCCAGTTTGTATTTATTTGTACGTTTTATTTGTAAGATCACAGTTAAAAAGATCTTTTAACAAGAACCATTCACTAAAATTTATTTAAGCCAGCAATATTTCCCCCTGTGCTAAATCTCAGCACTAGTGAAGACCTGGACAGTTTTAAAACATTGTATATTTACATCAGAATTACTTCCTGCACGTTTTCAGTTCATGACAGCTGCAGACGAGGCCAGCTCCTAAATATCTCAACAGGTACAGTGATTCACCGATTATGGTACGTTTATATCACAGGGACTATAAACACACAGCAGTGCACTAGAGCACAGGCCAGAACATGTGACAGCTGTAGGCTGTAATTTGTTACAGTGAAGGCGTTTGAGAAAAAAAGCAAATTAATAAGTAAACACTTTGTTTGATAAGATATAATTCAGCCCAGCATTTGTAATGGACCATGACTTTGTGTTTAAAGCAATATTCTACAGGTAAATATCCTTTCTCCCCCATGTAGGTCTGTTTGACGTAGTGTTATAATGCAGTCATAAATTAGACAGAGGTGACAGGCTGGCTGGTTAAGATATCTTTCTTGTACCCCATTGGGCAGCTTCAGTGATGAATCAATGAACCCAATCAGGCTAGCAAATGTGAAAGGGCTTTAAATGATAAAATGGAGGTATTGATTTTTGGTATCCCACTTAACACAGCAACCCATCTCTCTAAAAACAGTGGCTGTCAAAGCCTATACACCAGGCTGTGAATACATTGGTGATGTGAGTGTTACGGGTGACAATCACAGCTGTCACAACTCGTCTAGGCAAAACACTTTCAATGGAAGGACGGCAACTTGCCAAGATGAGGGCTTAGTTATGAATAGAAGATTTGAAGCATATTGTTCATCGTGCTGTTTGCTAAATTGGGGTTTAAAAAATACTTCAGATATGAGTCAACCACTGGCAGAAAAACACAATTTCAAGGTTGAGGCCTGGAAACCTTGTTTGATTTCACTCATGATTTTTTTATGTGTATTCAAAGTCTGTTTTTTGTGTGTAACTCAATCTTCAACAACACAATCAGTGGAAAAGTCAAGCAAAAAGAGTGGGACAAAGAAAATGAGTGGTCTTTAGAGCTTTTAGGGAAACAAGTCTGCTGTTTCCACAGAGCAAAGGAACATGTGCTGGACATGTGGCGCTCAGGTCAGAAAGCGGAAGGAGAGCTGTTAAACTGTGCACTAAATCTTTTTCTACTCCACAGGTTTTTATATTACTTTGACAGTTTTGCTGATATTGAGGCTCTTGGTGAGAACAGTACCATAATGTACTGCATATGCTATGTA